>NC_091199.1:24882710-24982710 GCF_040958095.1 Procambarus clarkii
GGTGCTGACGGTGGTGTGTTGTGGTGACGGTGGTGTACAATGGTGACAGTGGTGTGTGTTGGTGACGGTGGTGTGTTGGGGTGACGGTGGTGTGTGATGGTGAAGGGGGATGTAGTGATGACAATGGTGGTGACTGTGGTGTTTGGTGGTGACGGTGGTGTGTGGTGGTGACCGTGGTGTGTAGTGCTGACGGTGGTGTGTGGTGGTGCCGGTGGTGTACCAATGGTGACAGTGGTGTGTGGTGGAGACGGTGGTGTGTGGTGGTGACGGTGGTGTGTGATGGTGAAGGTGGTGTGTGGTGGTGACGGTGGTGTATAACGGTGACGGTGGTGTGTGGTGGTGTCGGTGGTGTGTGGTTTTGACGGTGGTGTGAGAAGGTGAAGGTGGGGGTGTGGTGATGACGATGGTGGTGAATGTGGTGTTTAGTGGTGAGGGTAATGTGTGGTGGTGACGGTGGTGTGTGGTGGTGACGGTGGTGTGTGGTGGTGACGTTGGTGTATAATGGTGATGGTGGTGTGTGGTGGTGACGGTGGTGTGTGGTGGTGACGGTGGTGTGTTGTGGTGACGGTGGTGTGTGGTGGTGACGGTGGTGTGTGGTGCTGACGGTGGTGTGTTGTGGTGACGGTGGTGTACAATGGTGACAGTGGTGTGTGGTGGTGACGGTGGTGTGTGGTGGAGACGGTGGTGTATAATGGTGACGGTGGTGTGTGGTGGTGACGGTGGTGTGTTGGGGTGACGGTGGTGTGTGATGGTGAAGGGGGGATGTGGTGATGACGATGGTGGTGACTGTGGTGTTTGGTGGTGACGGTGGTGTGTGGTGGTGACCGTGGTGTGTAGTGCTGAGGGTGGTGTGTGGTGGTGACGGTGGTGTACCAATGGTGACAGTGATGTGTGGTGGAGACGGTGGTGTGTGGTGGTGACGGTAGTGTGTGATGGTGAAGGTGGTGTGTGGTGGTGAAGGTGGTGTATAATGGTGACTGCGGTGTGTGGTGGTGACGGTGGTGTGTGGTGGTGACGATGGTGTGTGAATGTGAAGGTGGGGTGTGGTGATGACGATGGTGGTGACTGTGGTGTTTGGTGGTGACGGTAATGTGTGGTGGTGACGGTGGTGTGTGGGGGTGACGGTGGTGTGTGGAGGTGACGGTGGTGTGTGGTGGTGACGGTGGTGTGTGGGGGTGACGGTGGTGTGTGGCGGTGACAGTGGTGTGTGGTGGTGACGGTGGTGTATAATGGTGACGGTGGTGTGTGGTCGTGACTGTGGTGTGTGGTGGTGACGGTGGTGTGTGATGGTGAAGGTGGGGTGTGGTAATGACGATGGTGGTGACTGTGGTGTTTGGTGGTGACGGTAATGTGTGGTGGTGACGGTGGTGTGTGGTGGTGGCGGTGGTGTGTGATGGTGAAGGGTGGTTGTGGTGATGATGATGGTGGTGACTGTGGTGTTTGGTGGTGACGGTGATGTGTGGTGGTGACCGTGGTGTGTGGTGGTGACGGTGGTGTGTGGTGGTGACGTTGGTGTATAATGGTGACGGTGGTGTGTGGTGGTCAAGGTGGTGTGTGGTGGTGACGTTTGTGTGTGGTAGTAATGGTGGTGTGTGATGGTGAAGTTGGGGTGTGGTGATGACGGTGGTGTGTGGTGGTGACGTTGGTGTGTGGTGGTGACAGTGGTGTGTTGTGGTGACGGTGGTGTGTGGTGGTGACGGTGGTGTGTGATGGTGAAGGTGGTGTGTGGTGGTGACGGTGGTGTATAATGGTGACGGTGGTGTGTGGTCGTGACGGTGGTGTGTGGTGGTGACGGTGGTGTGTGATGGTGAAGGTGGTGTGTGGTGGTGACGGTGGTGTATAATGGTGACAGTGGTGTGTGGTGGAGACGGTGGTGTGTGGTGGTGACGGTGGTGTGTGATGGTGAAGGTGGTGTGTGGTGGTGACGGTGGTGTATAACGGTGACGGTGGTGTGTGGTGGTGTCGGTGGTGTGTGGTGGTGACGGTGGTGTGAGAAGGTGAAGGTGGGGTGTGGTGATGACGATAATGGTGACTGTGGTGTTTGGTGGTGACGGTAATGTGTGGTGGTGACGGTGGTGTGTGGTGGTGACGGTGGTGTGTGGTGGTGACGTTGGTGTATAATGGTGACGGTGGTGTGTGGTTGTGACGGTGGTGTGTGGTGGTGACGGTGGTGTGTGGTGGTGTGTGGCGGTGACGGTGGTGTGTGGTGGTGACGGTGGTGTATAATGGTGACGGTGGTGTGTGGTGGTGAATGTGGTGTGTGGCGGTGACGGTGGTGTGTGGTGGTGACGGTTGTGTATGATGGTGAAGGGGGGTGTAGTGATGACGATGGTGGTGACTGTGGTGTTTGGTGGTGACGGTAATGTGTGGTGGTGACGGTGGTGTGTGGTGGTGAAGGTGGGGTGTGTTGGTGAAGGTGGGGTGTGGTGATGACGATGGTGGTGACTGTGGTGTTTGGTGGTGACGGTAATGTGTGGTGGTGACGGTGGTGTGTGGTGGTGGCGGTGGTGTGTGATGGTGAAGGGGGGATGTGGTGATGATGATGGTGGTGACTGTGGTGTTTGGTAGTGATGGTGATGTGTGGTGGTGACCGTGGTGAGTGGTGGTGACGGTGGTGTGTGGTGGTGACGGTGGTGTATAATGGTTACGGTGGTGTGTGGTGGTGAAGGTGGTGTGTGGTGGTGACGTTTGTGTGTGGTAGTAATGGTGGTGTGTGATGGTGAAGTTGGGGTGTGCTCGTGACGGTGGTGTGTGGTGCTGACGGTGGTGTGTGGTGGTGACGGGGATGTACCAATGGTGACGGTGGTGTGTGATGGTGAAGGTGGTGTGTGGTGGAGACTGTGGTGTATAATGGTGACGGTGGTGTGTGGTGGTGACGGTGGTGTGTGGTGGTGACGGTGGTGTGTGATGGTGAAGGTGGGGTGTGGTGATGACGATGGTGGTGAATGTGGTGTTTAGTGGTGACGGTAATGTGTGGTGGTGACGGTGGTGTGTGGTGGTGACTGTGGTGTGTGGTGGTGACGGTGGTGTGTGGTGGTGACGTTGGTGTATAATGGTGACGGTGGTGTGTGGTGGTGACGGTGGTGTGTGGTGGTGACGGTGGTGTGTTGTGGTGACGGTGGTGTGTGGTGGTGACGGTGGTGTGTGGTGCTGACGGTGGTGTGTTGTGGTGACGGTGGTGTACAATGGTGACAGTGGTGTGTGGTGGTGACGGTGGTGTGTGGTGGAGACGGTGGTGTATAATGGTGACGGTGGTGTGTGGTGGTGACGGTGGTGTGTTGGGGTGACGGTGGTGTGTGATGGTGAAGGGGGGATGTGGTGATGACGATGGTGGTGACTGTGGTGTTTGGTGGTGACGGTGGTGTGTGGTGGTGACCGTGGTGTGTAGTGCTGAGGGTGGTGTGTGGTGGTGACGGTGGTGTACCAATGGTGACAGTGATGTGTGGTGGAGACGGTGGTGTGTGGTGGTGACGGTAGTGTGTGATGGTGAAGGTGGTGTGTGGTGGTGACGGTGGTGTATAATGGTTACGGTGGTGTGTGGTTGTGAAGGTGGTGTGTGGTGGTGACGTTTGTGTGTGGTAGTAATGGTGGTGTGTGATGGTGAAGTTGGGGTGTGGTGATGACGGTGGTGTGTGGTGGTGACGGTGGTGTGTGGTGGTGACGGTGGTGTGTGGTGGTGACGGTGGTGTGTTGTAGTGACGGTGGTGTGTGATGGTGAAAGTGGTGTGTGGTGGTGACGGTGGTGTATAATGGTGACGGTGGTGTGTGGTCGTGACGGTGGTGTGTGAAGGTGAAGGTGGGGTGTGGTGATGACGATGGTGGTGACTGTGGTGTGTGGTGGTGACGGTTGTGTGTGGTGGTGACGGTGGTGTGTTGTGGTGACGGTGGTGTATAATGGTGACGGTGGTGTATGGTGGTGAATGTGGTGTGTGGTGGTGACGTTGGTGTGTAGTAGTGATGGTGGTGTGTGATGGTGAAGGTGGGGTGTGGTGATCACGGTGGTGTGTGGTGGTGACGGTGGTGTGTGGTGGTGACGGTGGTGTGTTGTAGTGACGGTGGTGTGTGGTGGTGACGGTGGTGTGTGGTGCCCACGGTGGTGTGTTGTGGTGACGGTGGTGTACAATAGTGACAGTGGTGTGTGGTGGTGACGGTGGTGTACAATAGTGACAGTGGTGTGTGGTGGTGACGGTGGTATGTAGTGGAGACGGTGGTGTGTGGTGGTGACGGTGGTGTGTGGTGGTGACAGTGGTGCGTGGTGGTGACGGTGGTGTGTGATGGTGAAGGTGGGGTGTGGTGATCACGATGGTGGTGACTGTGGTGTTTGGTGGTGACGGTGGTGTGTGGTGGTGACCGTGGTGTGTAGTGCTGACGGTGGTGTGTGGTGGTGACGGTGGTGTACCAATGGTGACAGTGGTGTGTGATGGAGACGGTGGTGTGTGGTGGTGACGGTGGTGTGTGATAGTGAAGGTGGGGTGTGGTGATGACGATGGTGGTGAATGTGGTGTTTAGTGGTGACGGTAATGTGTGGTGGTGACGGTGGTGTGTGGTGGTGACGGTGGTGTGTGGTGGTGATGTTGGTGTGTGGTGCTGACGGTGGTGTGTGGTGGTGACGGTGGTGTACAATGGTGACAGTGGTGTGTGGTGGTGACGGTGGTGTGTGATGGAGACGGTGGTGTATAATGGTGACGGTGGTGTGTGGTGGAGACGGTGGTGTGTTGGGGTGACGGTGGTGTGTGATGGTGAAGGGGGGATGTGGTGATGACGATGGTGGTGACTGTGGTGTTTGGTGGTGACGGTGGTGTGTGGTGGTGACCGTGGTGTGTAGTGCTGACGGTGGTTTGTGGTGGTGACGGTGGTGTACCAATGGTGACAGTGGTGTGTGGTGGAGACGGTGGTGTGTGGTGGTGACGGTGGTGTGTGATGGTGACGGTGGTGTGTGATGGTGAAGGTGGGGTGTGGTGATGACGATGGTGGTGACTGTGGTGTTTGGTGGTGACGGTAATGTGTGGTGGTGACGGTGGTGTGTGGTGGTGGCGGTGGTGTGTGATGGTGAAGGGGGGATGTGGTGACGATGATGGTGGTGACTGTGGTGTTTGGTGGTGACAGTGATGTGTGTTGGTGACCGTGGTGTGTGGTGGTGACGGTGGTGTGTGGTGGTGACGGTGTTGTATAATGGTGACGGTGGTGTGTGGTGGTGAAGGTGGTGTGTGGTGGTGACGTTTGTGTGTGGAAGTAATGGTGGTGTGTGATGGTGAAGTTGGGGTGTGGTGATGACGGTTGTGTGTGGTGGTGACGGTGGTGTGTGGTGGTGACAGTGGTGTGTTGTGGTGACGGAGGTGTGTGGTGTTGACGGTGGTGTATGATGGTGAAGGTGGTGTGTGGTGGTGACGGTGGTGTATAATGGTGACGGTGGTGTGTGGTGGTGACGGTGGTGTGTGGTGGTGACGGTGGTGTGTGAAGGTGAAGGTGGGGTGTGGTGATGACGATGGTGGTGACGGTGGTGTGTGGTGGTGACGGTGGTGTGTTGTGGTGACGGTGGTGTGTGGCGGTGACGGTGGTGTGTGGTGGTGACGGTGGTGTATAATGGTGATGGTGGTGTGTGGTGGTGAATGTGGTGTGTGGTGGTGACGTTGGTGTGTGGTAGTGATGGTGGTGTGTGATGGTGAAGGTGGGGTGTGGTGATCACGGTAGTGTGTGGTGGTGACGGTGGTGTGTGGTGGTGACGGTGGTGTGTTGTAGTGAGGGTGGTGTGTGGTGGTGACGGTGGTGTGTGGTGCTCACGGTGGTGTGTGGTGGTGACGGTGGTGTACAATAGTGACAGTGGTGTGTGGTGGTGACGGTGGTGTGTAGTGGAGACGGTGGTGTGTGGTGGTGACGGTGGTGTGTGGTGGTGATGGTGGTGTGTGGTGGTGACGGTGGTGTGTGATGGTGAAGGTGGGGTGTAGTGATGACGATGGTGGTGACTGTGGTGTTTGGTGGTGACGGTGGTGTGTGGTGGTGACCGTGGTGTGTAGTGCTGACGGTGGTGTGTGGTGGTGACGGTGGTGTACCAATGGTGACAGTGGTGTGTGATGGAGACGGTGGTGTGTGGTGGTGACGGTGGTGTGTGATGGTGAAGGTGGGGTGTGGTGATGACGATGGTGGTGAATGTGGTGTTTAGTGGTGACGGTAATGTGTGGTGGTGACGGTGGTGTGTGGTGGTGACGGTGGTGTGTGGTGGTGACGGTGGTGTGTGGTGGTGACGTTGGTGTATAATGGTGACGGTGGTGTGTGGTGGTGACGGTGGTGTGTGGAGGTGACGGTGGTGTGTTGTGGTGACGGTGGTGTGTGGTGGTGACGATGGTGTGTGGTGCTGACGGTGGTGTGTGGTGGTGACGGTGGTGTACAATGGTGACAGTGGTGTGTGGTGGTGACGGTGGTGTGTGGTGGAGACGGTGGTGTATAATGGTGACGGTGGTGTGTGGTGGTGACGGTGGTGTGTTGGGGTGACGGTAGTGTGTGATGGTGAAGGGAGGATGTGGTGATGACGATGGTGGTGACTGTGGTGTTTGGTGGTGACGGTGGTGTGTGGTGGTGACCGAGGTGTGTAGTGCTGAGGGTGGTGTGTGGTGTTGACGGTGGTGTACCAATGGTGACAGTGATGTGTGGTGGAGACGGTGGTGTGTGGTGGTGACGGTAGTGTGTGATGGTGAAGGTGGTGTGTGGTGGTGACGGTGGTGTATAATGGTGACGGCGGTGTGTGGTGGTGACGGTGGTGTGTGGTGGTGACGATGGTGTGTGAATGTGAAGGTCGGGTGTGGTGATGACGATGGTGGTGACTGTGGTGTTTGGTGGTGACGGTAATGTGTGGTGGTGAAGGTGGTGTGTGGTGGTGACGGTGGTGTGTGGTGGTGACGGTGGTGTGTGGTGGTGACGGTGGTATGTGGTGGTGACGGTGGTGTGTGGTGGTGACGGTGGTATGTGGTGGTGACGGTGGTGTGTGGTGGTGACGGTGGTGTATAATGGTGACGGTGGTGTGTGGTGGTGAATGTGGTGTGTGGTGGTGACGTTGGTGTGTGGTAGTGATGGTGGTGTGTGATGGTGAAGGTGGGGTGTGGTGATCACGGTGGTGGTGACTGTGGTGTTTGGTGGTGACGGTAATGTGTGGTGGTGACGGTGGTGTGTGGTGGTGACGGTGGTGTGTGGTCGTGACTGTGGTGTGTGGTGGTGACGGTGGTGTGTGATGGTGAAGGTGGGGTGTGGTGATGACGATGGTGGTGACTGTGGTGTTTGGTGGTGACGGTAATGTGTGGTGGTGACGGTGGTGTGTGGTGGTGGCGGTGGTGTGTGATGGTGAAGGGGGGATGTGGTGATGATAATGGTGGTGACTGTGGTGTTTGGTGGTGACGGTGATGTGTCGTGGTGACCGTGGTGTGTGGTGGTGACGGTGGTGTGTGGTGGTGACGGTGGTGTATAATGGTGACGGTGGTGTGTGGTGGTGAAAGTGGTGTGTGGTGGTGACGTTTATGTGTGGTAGTAATGGTGGTGTGTGATGGTGAAGTTGGGGTGTGGTGATGACTGTCGTGTGTGGTGGTGACGGTGGTGTGTGGTGGTGACAGTGGTGTGTTGTGGTGACGGTGGTGTGTGGTGGTGACGGTGGTGTGTGATGGTGAAGGTGGTGTGTGGTGGTGACGGTGGTGTATAATGGTGACGGTGGTGTGTGGTCGTGACGGTGGTGTGTGAAGGTGAAGTTGGGGTGTGGTGATGACGATGGTGGTGACTGTGGTGTGTGGTGGTGAATGTGGTGTGTGGTGGTGACGTTGGTGTGTGGTAGTGATGGTGGTGTGTGATGGTGAAGGTGGGGTGTGGTGATCACGGTGGTGTGTGGTGGTGACGGTGGTGTGTGGTGGTGACGGTGGTGTGTTGTAGTGACGGTGGTGTGTGGTGGTGACGGTGGTGTGTGGTGCTCACGGTGGTGTATGGTGGTGACGGTGGTGTACAATAGTGACAGTAGTGTGTGGTGGTGACGGTGGTGTGTAGTGGAGACGGTGGTGTGTGGTGGTGACGGTGGTGTGTGGTGGTGACGGTGGTGTGTGGTGGTGACGGTGGTGTGTGATGGTGAAGGTGGTGTGTGGTGATCACGATGGTGGTGACTGTGGTGTTTGGTGGTGACGGTGGTGTGTGGTGGTGACCGTGGTGTGTAGTGCTGACGGTGGTGTGTGGTAGTGACGGTGGTGTACCAATGGTGACAGTGGTGTGTGATAGAGACGGTGGTGTGTGGTGGTGACGGTGGTGTGTGATAGTGAAGGTGGGGTGTGGTGATGACGATGGTGGGGTGTGGTGATGACGATGGTGGTGAATGTGGTGTTTAGTGGTGACGGTAATGTGTGGTGGTGACGGTGGTGTGTGGTGGTGACGGTGGTGTGTGGTGGTGATGTTGGTGTGTGGTGCTGACGGTGGTGTGTGGTGGTGACGGTGGTGTACAATGGTGACAGTGGTGAGTGGTGGTGACGGTGGTGTGTGATGGAGACGGTGGTGTATAATGGTGACGGTGGTGTGTGGTGGAGACGGTGGTGTGTTGGGGTGACGGTGGTGTGTGATGGTGAAGGGGGGATGTGGTGATGACGATGGTGGTGACTGTGGTGTTTGGTGGTGACGGTGGTGTGTGGTGGTGACCGTGGTGTGTAGTGCTGATGGTGGTTTGTGGTGGTGACGGTAGTATACATATGGTGACAGTGGTGTGTGGTGGAGACGGTGGTGTGTGGTGGTGACGGTGGTGTGTGATGGTGACGGTGGTGTGTGATGGTGAAGGTGGGGTGTGGTGATGACGATGGTGGTGACTGTGGTGTTTGGTAGTGACGGTAATGTGTGGTGGTGACGGTGGTGTGTGGTGGTGGCGGTGGTGTGTGATGGTGAAGGGGGGATGTGGTGATGATGATGGTGGTGACTGTGGTGTTTGGTGGTGACGGTGATGTGTGGTGGTGACCGTGGTGTGTGGTGGTGACGGTGGTGTGTGGTGGTGACGGTGGTGTATAATGGTGACGGTGGTGTGTGGTGGTGAAGGTGGTGTATGGTGGTGACGTTTGTATGTGGTAGTAATGGTGGTGTGTGATGGTGAAGTTGGGGTGTGGTGATGACGGTGGTGTGAATTGGTGACGGTGGTGTGTGGTGGTGACAGTGGTGTGTTGTGGTGACGGTGGTGTGTGGTGGTGACGGTGGTGTGTGATGGTGAAGGTGGTGTGTGGTGTTACGGTGGTGTATAATGGTGAAGGTGGTGTGTGGTGGTGACGGTGGTGTGTGGTGGTGACGGTGGTGTGTGAAGGTGAAGGTGGGGTGTGGTGATGACAATAGTGGTGACTGTGGTGTGTGGTGGTGACGGTGGTGTGTGGTGGTGACGGTGGTGTGTTGTGGTGACGGTGGTGTGTCGCGGTGACGGTGGTGTGTGGTGGTGACGGTGGTGTATAATGGTGACGGTGGTGTGTGGTGGTGAATGTGGTGTGTGGTGGTGACGTTGGTGTGTGGTAGTGATGGTGGTGTGTGATGGTGAAGGTGGGGTGTGGTGATCACGGTGGTGTGTGGTGGTGACGGTGGTGTGTGGTGGTGACGGTGGTGTGTTGTAGTAAGGGTGGTGTGTGGTGGTGACGGTGGTGTGTGGTACTCACGGTGGTGTGAGGTGGTGACGGTGGTGTACAATAGTGACAGTGGTGTGTGGTGGTGACGGTGGTGTGTAGTGGAGACGGTGGTGTGTGGTGGTGACGGTGGTGTGTGGTGGTGACGGTGGTGTGTGGTGGTGACGGTGGTGTACAATGGTGACGGTGGGGTGTGGTGGTGACGGTGGTGTACAATGGTGACTGTGGTGTTTGGTGGTGACGGTGGTGTGTGGTGGTGACCGTGGTGTGTAGTGCTGACGGTGGTTTGTGGTGGTGACGGTGGTGTACCAATGATGACAGTGGTGTGTGGTGGAGACGGTGGTGTGTGGTGGTGACGGTGGTGTGTGATGGTGAAGGTGGTGTGTGGTGGTGTATAATGGTGACGGTGGTGTGTGGTGGTGACGGTGGTGTGTGATAGTGAAGGTGGGGTGTGGTGATGACGATGGTGGTGAATGTGGTGTTTAGTGGTGACGGTAATGTGTGGTGGTGACGGTGGTGTGTGGTGGTGACGGTGGTGTGTGGTGGTGATGTTGGTGTGTGGTGCTGACGGTGGTGTGTGGTGGTGACGGTGGTGTACAATGGTGACGGTGGGGTGTGGTGGTGACGGTGGTGTACAATGGTGACTGTGGTGTTTGGTGGTGACGGTGGTGTGTGGTGGTGACCGTGGTGTGTAGTGCTGACGGTGGTTTGTGGTGGTGACGGTGGTGTACCAATGATGACAGTGGTGTGTGGTGGAGACGGTGGTGTGTGGTGATGACGGTGGTGTGTGATGGTGAAGGTGGTGTGTGGTGGTGTATAATGGTGACGGTGGTGTGTGGTGGTGACGGTGGTGTGTGGTGGTGACGTTGGTGTATAATGGTGACGGTGGAGTGTGGTGGTGACGGTGGTGTGTGGTGGTGATGGTGGTGTGTGGTGGTGACGGTGGTGTTTGGTGGTGACGGTGGTGTGTGGTGGTGACGGTGGTGTATAATGGTGACGGTGGTGTGTGGTGGTGAATGTGGTGTTTGGTGGTGACGTTGGTGTGTGGTAGTGATGGTGGTGTGTGATGGTGAAGGTGGGGTGTGGTGATCACGGTGGTGTGTGGTGGTGACGGTGGTGTGTGGTGGTGACGGTGGTGTGTTGTAGTGAGGGTGGTGTGTGGTGGTGACGGTGGTGTGTGGTGCTCACGGTGGTGTGTGGTGGTGACGGTGGTGTACAATAGTGACAGTGGTGTGTGGTGGTGACGGTGGTGTGTAGTGGAGACGGTGGTGTGTGGTGGTGACGGTGGTGTGTGGTGGTGACGGTGCTGTGTGGTGGTGACGGTGGTGTGTGATGGTGAAGGTGGGGTGTAGTGATGACGATAGTGGTGACTGTGGTGTTTGGTGGTGACGGTGGTGTGTGGTGGTGACCGTGGTGTGTAGTGCTGACGGTGGTGTGTGGTGGTGACGGTGGTGTGTGGTGGTGATGTTGATGTGTGGTGCTGACGGTGGTGTGTGGTGGTGACGGTGGTGTACAATGGTGACTGTGGTGTTTGATGGTGACGGTGGTGTGTGGTGGTGACCGTGGTGTGTAGTGCTGACGGTGGTTTGTGGTGGTGACGGTGGTGTACCAATGGTGACAGTGGTGTGTGGTGGAGACGGTGGTGTGTGGTGGTGACGGTGGTGTGTGATGGTGAAGGTGGTGTGTGGTGGTGCCGGTGGTGTATAATGGTGACGGTGGTGTGTGGTGGTGACGGTGTTGTGTGGTGGTGACGGTGGTGTGTGAAGGTGAATGTGGGGTGTGGTGTTGACGATGGTGGTGACTGTGGTGGTTGGTGGTGACGGTAATGTGTGGTGGTGACGGTGGTGTGTGGTGGTGACGGTGGTGTGTGGTGGTGACGTTGGTGTATAATGGTGACGGTGGAGTGTGGTGGTGACGGTGGTGTGTGGTGGTGATGGTGGTGTGTGGTGGTGACGGTGGTGTTTGGCGGTGACGGTGGTGTGTGGTGGTGACGGTGGTGTATAATGGTGACGGTGATGTGTGGTGGTGAATGTGGTGTTTGGTGGTGACGTTGGTGTGTGGTAGTGATGGTGGTGTGTGATGGTGAAGGTGGGGCGTGGTGATCACGGTGGTGTGTGGTGGTGACGGGGGTGTGTGGTGGTGACGGTGGTGTGTTGTGGTGACGGTGGTGTGTGGTGGTGACGGTGGTGTGAGTAGTAGGGATGGCAACGCACAGGGGATTTTTTTTTCTGGGAAAAAATCCCCTGTGTGAGCCATGGTTTTCAGGTCCAAAGGGGAAAAATCCCCTGTGTGAGCCATGGTTTTCAGGTCCAAAGGGGAAAAATCCCCTGTGTGAGCCAGGGTTTTACAGGTTCCAAAATCCCGTGTGTGAGCCAGGGTTTTCAGGTAAATTTTGTGTCACAGATTTTAGAAGTATGGAATTCTTATGAGAAAATAATTTCCGAGACTTAGAAGTTTGTTAAGGCCTTATGGGACAAATTCAAGTAACGTATGTAGCTCTTTAGGGCTTCCAGGAGAACTCTACGGACATATTTTACATGTTTTCAACTTACAAAATCGTCTATGTAAGCCTTAGTTATTCATATAAATTTAGAAAAACACCTGTGTAAGTCATGGTTTTCAGGGTTTCGTACATCACACCCCCCTCCCTCCCCCCTTACCTCGCAATCTCTCGCGTCACCTTTATTTACTTTACGCCCGGCCAGCCAGACCTCTTATCTTATCTTATCTTCTCATAATATCTGGACCGTCCCTCCTCTCTCTCTCTCTCCTTTCATTCAGTTCAACTATTTTCCAACATCGTATGTTTTCTCCTTTTCATTAAGCAAGTCAGTTTTTACACAAATAAGTCGCGTTAGTAAGCAAGTTCTAGCTCACGTTCCCCCACCTTAGTCCCCTGTCGTATAATGAATACTATCATTCCAATCCCTCTAAAATTTAAAAATAATCATATTTCAAATGTAGTTCAATACAGTAATTTAGTTACCAAGCTCCAGCGCTTGTCCTCCGCCTTAGCTCTCGTATCTTCGTTAGTATCAGTCCAATTTCCCTGAAATTTTTACCCTCTGTATTTCAGGCTCCGTAAATAAGATCAAAACAGTTACCAAGCTCCAGCGCTTGTCCCCCACCTTATTTCGTTTATACAAGATCGTTAGTAACAGTCCAATTTCCCTGAAATTTTTACCCTCTGTATTTCAGACTCCGTAAATAAAATCAAGTCAGTTATCGAGCTCCAGCTCTCGTCCCCGCCTTAGTTCTCCTTCGTATCTTTGTAAATAACCCATCAATTTCCCTAAAATTAAAAGCAGACATACTTCAAAGTTAGTAAATAAGATCAAGTCAGTTACTGAACTCCAGCTCTCGTCCCCGCCTTAGTTCTCCTTCGTATCTTTGTAAATAACCCATCAATTTCCCTAAAATTAAAAGCAGACATACTTCAAAGTTAGTAAATAAGATCAAGTCAGTTACTGAACTCCAGCTCTCGTCCCCGCCTTAGTTCTCCTTCGTATCTTTGTAAATAACCCATCAATTTCCCTAAAATTAAAAGCAGACATACTTCAAAGTTAGTAAATAAGATCAAGTCAGTTACTGAGCTCCAGCTCTCGTCCCCCACCCTCTTCCACCCTCAAGTCTTTGTAAATAAACCATCAATTTCCCTGAAATTTTTACCCTCTGTATTTCAGACATAGTAAATATGATGAAAACAATTATAAAACTCTAGCTCTTGTCCTCTGTCCAAGCTCACTTTGTAAATTCATTACTATCAATCCAAATCCCCCTGAGATTTAAACACCCAACTACATTTTCAGACATAGTAAATAAAAACCAGTTCAGTTATCAAGTTTCAACTCTTGTGCCCCAGCTTAGTTCATTTGTGCAAGTTCTTTATTTTCCAACTAAATCACCCTGAGATTTAAGATCACCTTATTTTCTAACGTAGTAAAATTAATCAGGGCATTAACCAAGTTCCATTCCCTCAGCCTTAGATCATCAGACATAAATATTTTCGATCAAGTCCGTCTCCAGCTTAACTCTTACCCTTTCCCTCCCTTACCTTCTCATCCCCAACTTATCCAAACCTTCAATAATCGTACTGTATTGCATATTTTCTCTATATTCACTGTGTTCTTCGTATTCTCATCCGTGTTCACTCCATGTTCTTCAAATGTTCACAGTCCCATTCAGTTCATATTTTCACAAGTATCTCCATTTTTTCTGTAATCTTTCTCTTAGTCTCATTACTTTCTCTACAAATTCTAGTCATATTTTCTATGTTTTCATGTTCATCACATGTTCTCTTTACAACTTTTATACTCAATATTCATGCTAACTTCCATATTTTGTGTTCTTTGCAATATTCATGTTCCTCTACAAGTTCATGTTCCTCACAAGATCACTTCGTTTTTCACCTTCACTTACATGTTTTCTACATTCTTTGTCATATTCTCCATGTTCTTCACAAGTCCATTGTTCATTCTTTGTATTCCCTATTCTCCTTATCATGTTTTCATGTTCTCTGTAAGTTCATATTCCCAGCATGTTCACTGTATTCATCAACTTTTCTTACATGTGTTCTTTACCATGTTCCCCATATGTTCTCTAGGTTTAACCCTTACATGTTATTTAACGTTCCTTAACTAAAAAAATCTTTCGCCAATCAACTAAAACATAGTCACTTTCGTCATTTCTCAACTAAACTTATTATCCAGTCAACTAAAAATTGTCAAAGGAATCTTTCCAACACTGTTCATAACTAAACTTATTCCCTAGTCATCAGAAAATAACCGTGTTCTTCATGTTTCATTGTCATTTCATAACTAAAATTATCCATCAATCAACAGAAAAAGTCATATTCATCATTTCGTAACAGCCATTATGTTTTCGTCAAGAAAGAAAATATAGTCAAACATATCTATCATCGTCGTTCTTAACTGACATTTATACTTTGTGGAGCACTAAAAAATAGTCAAATGTAACTTTTTCAACACTTTCGTAACTAAAATTATATGTCGCTAAGTAAGAAAAATTGTCAAAGGAATCTTTCCAGCACTGTTCTTAACTAAACTTATTCCCCAGTCATCAGAAAATAACCGTGTTCTTCATGTTTCATTGTCATTTCATAACTAAAATTATCGGCCAATCATCAGAAAAAGTCATGTTCATCATGTTTTGGCTTTTGCTCAACTAAAAGTATTCATCGATCAACTAAAAATAGTTACTTCATCATGTTTCCTTGTCATTTCTTAACTGAAATATCACTTCTCTCATCTGAAAATAGTCAGGATTAACCTCATTCAACACCGTTCTTAACTAAAACAGCCTTTCGCTTAGCTAAAAATTGTCAAAGGAATCTTTTCAGCACTGTTCATAACTAACTTTATCCATAGTCAAGTAAGAAAATATAGTCAAAGATATCTATCATCGTCGTTCTTAACTGGCATTATACTTTGTGGAGCACTAAAATAGTCACTGTCGTCATATTTTGTCTTTTTCCTCAACTAAAAGAGTCAAATGTAACTTTTTCAACACTTTCGTAACTAAAATTATATGTCGCTAAGTAAGAAAAATAGTCAAAGGTGCTCTCCGTTACACCAAAGTTACTCTTCGAGAAATCAAAGACACTCTTCAATACATTAAGGACTTACTCAAAGACACCAAAGTTACACTCTAAGACATCCTTCGAGACATCAAAGACATCCTTTAAGACTTCAAGGGCACTCTTCGAGATATCAAAAGACACTCTCAAACACTCAAAATTTACTCGCATCCTCAAAGTTATTCTCAGAGTCATCAAAAAGTTAATCTCAGTCATCAAAATGCTATTCTCTAAGTAGCCTTTCGTTCATCAGAGAAACTTTCTAAGACATCTTCGTTCATTAAAGTTAATCTCAGAGGCATAAAAGTTATTCTCGGAGCTATCAAAATTAATCTCTAAAACAACAAAAGTTAATCTCTGTCATCAAAGTTGATCTGCAAGATATCTTCGAGACATCAAAGTTACTTTTCATTACATCAAAGACGCATTCAAATACTACCCATGTTCTCAGAAGTCATTCTCTAAGCCATCAATGTTCTTCTCTAAGACATAAAGTTATTCTCTATGTCATCAAAAAGTTATTCTCTGAGCTAACAAAATACTACTCATGTTCTCAAAGACATTCTCCAATTCATCAATGTTGTTTCAAAGACATCAAAGTTAATCTCAGAGTTATCCAAAGACATTCTCAAAGTCATCTAAAGTTATTCTCTAAGACATCAAAGTTATTCTAAGAGTTATCAAAAGTTATTCTCAGTCATGTTATGTTATTCTCTAACTCACTTCCATTCATCAAAGACATTCTCTAAGCCCTCAAAGTTATTCCCAGAGTCATCAAAAAGTTATTCTTCAAAACATAAAATTTGCTCTGTAAGATATCTTCGTTCATCAAACTTATTCTCAGAGATATCTAAAGTTATTCTCAGAACAATCAAAAGTTATTCTAAGACAACAAAAGTTATTCTCAGAGCTACCCAAAGCTATTCTCAGAGTCACCTTCGTTCGTCAGAGAAACTTTCAAAACATCTTTGTTCATCAAACTTGTTTTCAAAGTCATCAAAAGTTAATCTAAGACATCTTCTTTCATCAAAGTTATTTTCAGAGACATCTAAAGTTATTCTCAGAGCTATCAAACTTGTTCTCAGAGTCATCAAATGTTATTCTCGAAGTCATCAAAGATATTTTCAGAGACATCTAAAGTTAATTTCTATGTTATAAAAGTTATTCTCAGAGACATCTAAAGTTAATCTCGGTCATCAAAGTTGTTCTCTAAACATCAATGTTGTTCTCCAAGACATCAAAGATATTCTCAAAATCATAAAAGTTATTCCCAGAGCTATCAAAGTTAATCTCAGAGTTATCCAAAGATATTCTCATGTCCACAAAAGTTATTCCAAGAGACGTCAAAGTTAATCTCAGACATCTTCGTTCATAAAAGTTATTCTCAGAGACATCTAAAGTTTTTCTCTAAGACAACAAAGTCTTTCTCAGAGCTACCAAAGTTGTTCTCTAAGACATAAAAGTTATTCTCAGAGTCATCAAAGTGATCTCTAATTCACCTTCGTTCTCCCAAAGTTGTTCTCTAAGACACCTTCGTTCATCAAAGAAACTCTCCTTCTTCCATCATGTTATTCTTTAAGACATCTTCAGTCATAAAATTTCTCTCCAAAATGTAACTAGTTCAGCTTTTCATACCAAACCTGCATTTCTGTTAAAACATATTTTCTTAGTTGCTTTACCCTAAAACTGTTCTCTGAACTACACTGTTCAAACCTACGTAACCTATCCTCTCCACCCAATGTTACTTAGTTAACGTAACGTTCCTAAACCTAGCTTTACCTATCCTAACATAACTTACCTTACCTTACCTATCTTACCTAACTTTACCTATCTTACCTAACTTAACCTGCATAACCTAACTTTACCTTTACCTTACCTTACCTATCTTACCTAACCTAACCTAACTTTACCTATGTTACCTAACTTAACCTTCATAACCTAACTTTACCTATGTTACCTTACCTACCTTACCTATCTTACCTAACCTAACCTGCATAACCTAACTTTACCTATGTTACCTTACCTACCTTACCTATCTTACCTAACCTAACCTAACCTAACTTTACCTATGTTACCTTACCTTACCTACCTTTCCTAACTTAACCTGCTTAACCTATCTTACCTAACTTTACCTATGTTACCTTACCTTACCTACCTTTCCTAACTTAACCTGCTTAATCTATCTTACCTATCTTACCTAACTTTACCTATCTTACCTAACTTTACCTATGTTACCTTACCTTACCTTACCTACCTTTCCTAACTTTACCTATCTTACCTAACTTACCTACATTACCTAACTTAACTTAACCTGCTTAACCTAACTTACCTTACCTAACTTATATAACTTATCTTACCTATCCTAACGTAACCTAACTTGCTTTACCTAACTTAATCTTACATTCCCAAACTGATGTATCCTAACTTATCTAGTCAAACCAGACATGATCTAACTTAAGTATTCCTTCTTGTCTTTGTGTTTCGTCAATCATTGTCTCATATTCATTTACTCATTTCATTAGTTAATTTCTCAAATGGTCACTTATGCATTTCAAGTGCTATTTTGTTAGAGATTGGATATGTAAGCATTTCAAAATTTTTTTGTTATATATGGGAACTTACTCGTTTCAAGGGCTAATTTCTCAAATGGTCATTTTTGCAGATCAAGGGTTATTTGTTAAAGTTCATCAAGTTGCCCATAAGTTGTATTTAGTAGGTTCTATCTTATGTTCTTATTCCCCAACCCCTTAACCTAACCTCTTGTAATCTTAGTGTATTTAGTAGGTTCTATCTTATGTTCTTATTCCCCAACCTTTAACCTAACCTTTCAGATGTAGTTTGTTGAATATATTATCCTTTTCCTAACCTTTCAGATGTAGTTTTGTTTCTCCTTTTGTATATTTTTACCCAAACCATCTTTCCTTCTTTACTTTGATTCTCCTACTCCTTCTAACCCTCCTTTTCTATCTCTCTCCCTTATTCTCTCTCTTCCTCCCCCTCTCTCTCCCTCATTTGCTCAAATGCTCTCTTGTTTCTCAAATTCAAGTCTTATTGCTCCCATTCTCACACCCTCATTCTCATTCACTTAGTTTTTCTTTTTCTCAATTCAAGTCTTAGTGCTCCCATGCCCACACTCTCTCTCATTCTCTCTTCTTTGGTCCCATTTTCTTCCGCCCCCTCTCTCTTACTCCTTGCTCTTCTTTCATGCTCTCACTCCCTTGAGCTCTTGTTTCTCAATTTCAAGTCTTAGTAGATCTGATTCTTTACTATTGTAATTTTTATTATTACTATGATGAAGAATGAACTTATATGTGAAAACAAAGTAAAGAAGGAAAGATGGTTTGGGTAAAATATACAAAAGGAGAAACAAAACTACATCTGAAAGGTTAGGAAAAGGATAATATATTCAACAAACTACATCTGAAAGGTTAGGTTAAAGGTTGGGGAATAAGAACATAAGATAGAACCTACTAAATACACTAAGATTACAAGAGGTTAGGTTAAGGGGTTGGGGAATAAGAACATAAGATAGAACCTACTAAATACAACTTATGGGCAACTTGATGAACTTTAACAAATAACCCTTGATCTGCAAAAATGACCATTTGAGAAATTAGCCCTTGAAACGAGTAAGTTCCCATATATAACAAAAATTTTTTGAAATGCTTACATATCCAATCTCTAACAAAATAGCACTTGAAATGCATAAGTGACCATTTGAGAAATTAACTAATGAAATGAGTAAATGAATATGAGACAATGATTGACGAAACACAAAGACAAGAAGGAATACTTAAGTTAGATCATGTCTGGTTTGACTAGATAAGTTAGGATACATCAGTTTGGGAATGTAAGATTAAGTTAGGTAAAGCAAGTTAGGTTACGTTAGGATAGGTAAGATAAGTTATATAAGTTAGGTAAGGTAAGTTAGGTTAAGCAGGTTAAGTTAAGTTAGGTAATGTAGGTAAGTTAGGTAAGATAGGTAAAGTTAGGAAAGGTAGGTAAGGTAAGGTAAGGTAACATAGGTAAAGTTAGGTAAGATAGGTAAAGTTAGGTAAGATAGGTAAGATAGATTAAGCAGGTTAAGTTAGGAAAGGTAGGTAAGGTAAGGTAACATAGGTAAAGTTAGGTAAGATAGGTTAAGCAGGTTAAGTTAGGAAAGGTAGGTAAGGTAAGGTAACATAGGTAAAGTTAGGTTAGGTTAGGTTAGGTAAGATAGGTAAGGTAGGTAAGGTAACATAGGTAAAGTTAGGTTATGCAGGTTAGGTTAGGTAAGATAGGTAAGGTAGGTAAGGTAACATAGGTAAAGTTAGGTTATGAAGGTTAAGTTAGGTAACATAGGTAAAGTTAGGTTAGGTTAGGTAAGATAGGTAAGGTAAGGTAAAGGTAAAGTTAGGTTATGCAGGTTAAGTTAGGTAAGATAGGTAAAGTTAGGTAAGATAGGTAAGGTAAGGTAAGTTATGTTAGGATAGGTAAAGCTAGGTTTAGGAACGTTACGTTAACTAAGTAACATTGGGTGGAGAGGATAGGTTACGTAGGTTTGAACAGTGTAGTTCAGAGAACAGTTTTAGGGTAAAGCAACTAAGAAAATATGTTTTAACAGAAATGCAGGTTTGGTATGAAAAGCTGAACTAGTTACATTTTGGAGAGAAATTTTATGACTGAAGATGTCTTAAAGAATAACATGATGGAAGAAGGAGAGTTTCTTTGATGAACGAAGGTGTCTTAGAGAACAACTTTGGGAGAACGAAGGTGAATTAGAGATCACTTTGATGACTCTGAGAATAACTTTTATGTCTTAGAGAACAACTTTGGTAGCTCTGAGAAAGACTTTGTTGTCTTAGAGAAAAACTTTAGATGTCTCTGAGAATAACTTTTATGAACGAAGATGTCTGAGATTAACTTTGACGTCTCTTGGAATAACTTTTGTGGACATGAGAATATCTTTGGATAACTCTGAGATTAACTTTGATAGCTCTGGGAATAACTTTTATGATTTTGAGAATATCTTTGATGTCTTGGAGAACAACATTGATGTTTAGAGAACAACTTTGATGACCGAGATTAACTTTAGATGTCTCTGAGAATAACTTTTATAACATAGAAATTAACTTTAGATGTCTCTGAAAATATCTTTGATGACTTCGAGAATAACATTTGATGACTCTGAGAACAAGTTTGATAGCTCTGAGAATAACTTTAGATGTCTCTGAAAATAACTTTGATGAAAGAAGATGTCTTAGATTAACTTTTGATGACTTTGAAAACAAGTTTGATGAACAAAGATGTTTTGAAAGTTTCTCTGACGAACGAAGGTGACTCTGAGAATAGCTTTGGGTAGCTCTGAGAATAACTTTTGTTGTCTTAGAATAACTTTTGATTGTTCTGAGAATAACTTTAGATATCTCTGAGAATAAGTTTGATGAACGAAGATATCTTACAGAGCAAATTTTATGTTTTGAAGAATAACTTTTTGATGACTCTGGGAATAACTTTGAGGGCTTAGAGAATGTCTTTGATGAATGGAAGTGAGTTAGAGAATAACATAACATGACTGAGAATAACTTTTGATAACTCTTAGAATAACTTTGATGTCTTAGAGAATAACTTTAGATGACTTTGAGAATGTCTTTGGATAACTCTGAGATTAACTTTGATGTCTTTGAAACAACATTGATGAATTGGAGAATGTCTTTGAGAACATGAGTAGTATTTTGTTAGCTCAGAGAATAACTTTTTGATGACATAGAGAATAACTTTATGTCTTAGAGAAGAACATTGATGGCTTAGAGAATGACTTCTGAGAACATGGGTAGTATTTGAATGCGTCTTTGATGTAATGAAAAGTAACTTTGATGTCTCGAAGATATCTTGCAGATCAACTTTGATGACAGAGATTAACTTTTGTTGTTTTAGAGATTAATTTTGATAGCTCCGAGAATAACTTTTATGCCTCTGAGATTAACTTTAATGAACGAAGATGTCTTAGAAAGTTTCTCTGATGAACGAAAGGCTACTTAGAGAATAGCATTTTGATGACTGAGATTAACTTTTTGATGACTCTGAGAATAACTTTGAGGATGCGAGTAAATTTTGAGTGTTTGAGAGTGTCTTTTGATATCTCGAAGAGTGCCCTTGAAGTCTTAAAGGATGTCTTTGATGTCTCGAAGGATGTCTTAGAGTGTAACTTTGGTGTCTTTGAGTAAGTCCTTAATGTATTGAAGAGTGTCTTTGATTTCTCGAAGAGTAACTTTGGTGTAACGGAGAGCACCTTTGACTATTTTTCTTACTTAGCGACATATAATTTTAGTTACGAAAGTGTTGAAAAAGTTACATTTGACACTTTTAGTTGAGGAAAAAGACAAAATATGACGACAGTGACTATTTTAGTGCTCCACAAAGTATAATGCCAGTTAAGAACGACGATGATAGATATCTTTGACTATATTTTCTTACTTGACTATGGATAAAGTTAGTTATGAACAGTGCTGAAAAGATTCCTTTGACAATTTTTAGCTAAGCGAAAGGCTGTTTTAGTTAAGAACGGTGTTGAATGAGGTTAATCCTGACTATTTTCAGATGAGAGAAGTGATATTTCAGTTAAGAAATGACAAGGAAACATGATGAAGTAACTATTTTTAGTTGACCGATGAATACTTTTAGTTGAGCAAAAGCCAAAACATGATGAACATGACTTTTTCTGATGATTGGCCGATAATTTTAGTTATGAAATGACAATGAAACATGAAGAACACGGTTATTTTCTGATGACTGGGGAATAAGTTTAGTTAAGAACAGTGCTGGAAAGATTCCTTTGACAATTTTTCTTACTTAGCGACATATAATTTTAGTTACGAAAGTGTTGAAAAAGTTACATTTGACTATTTTTTAGTGCTCCACAAAGTATAAATGTCAGTTAAGAACGACGATGATAGATATGTTTGACTATATTTTCTTTCTTGACGAAAACATAATGGCTGTTACGAAATGATGAATATGACTTTTTCTGTTGATTGATGGATAATTTTAGTTATGAAATGACAATGAAACATGAAGAACACGGTTATTTTCTGATGACTAGGGAATAAGTTTAGTTATGAACAGTGTTGGAAAGATTCCTTTGACAATTTTTAGTTGACTGGATAATAAGTTTAGTTGAGAAATGACGAAAGTGACTATGTTTTAGTTGATTGGCGAAAGATTTTTTTAGTTAAGGAACGTTAAATAACATGTAAGGGGAAAACCTAGAGAACATATGGGGAACATGGTAAAGAACACATGTAAGAAAAGTTGATGAATACAGTGAACATGCTGGGAATATGAACTTACAGAGAACATGAAAACATGATAAGGAGAATAGGGAATACAAAGAATGAACAATGGACTTGTGAAGAACATGGAGAATATGACAAAGAATGTAGAAAACATGTAAGTGAAGGTGAAAAACGAAGTGATCTTGTGAGGAACATGAACTTGTAGAGGAACATGAATATTGCAAAGAACACAAAATATGGAAGTTAGCATGAATATTGAGTATAAAAGTTGTAAAGAGAACATGTGATGAACATGAAAACATAGAAAATATGACTAGAATTTGTAGAGAAAGTAATGAGACTAAGAGAAAGATTACAGAAAAAATGGAGATACTTGTGAAAATATGAACTGAATGGGACTGTGAACATTTCAAGAACATGGAGTGAACACGGATGAGAATACGAAGAACACAGTGAATATAGAGAAAATATGCAATACAGTACGATTATTGAAGGTTTGGATAAGTTGGGGATGAGAAGGTAAGGGAGGGAAAGGGTAAGAGTTAAGCTGGAGACGGACTTGATCGAAAATATTTATGTCTGATGATCTAAGGCTGAGGGAATGGAACTTGGTTAATGCCCTGATTAATTTTACTACGTTAGAAAATAAGGTGATCTTAAATCTCAGGGTGATTTAGTTGGAAAATAAAGAACTTTCACAAATGAACTAAGCTGGGGCACAAGAGTTGAAACTTGATAACTGAACTGGTTTTTATTTACTATGTCTGAAAATGTAGTTGGGTGTTTAAATCTCAGGGGGATTTGGATTGATAGTAATGAATTTACAAAGTGAGCTTGGACAGAGGACAAGAGCTAGAGTTTTATAATTGTTTTCATCATATTTACTATGTCTGAAATACAGAGGGTAAAAATTTCAGGGAAATTGATGGTTTATTTACAAAGACTTGAGGGTGGAAGAGGGTGGGGGACGAGAGCTGGAGCTCAGTAACTGACTTGATCTTATTTACTAACTTTGAAGTATGTCTGCTTTTAATTTTAGGGAAATTGATGGGTTATTTACAAAGATACGAAGGAGAACTAAGGCGGGGACGAGAGCTGGAGTTCAGTAACTGACTTGATCTTATTTACTAACTTTGAAGTATGTCTGCTTTTAATTTTAGGGAAATTGATGGGTTATTTACAAAGATACGAAGGAGAACTAAGGCGGGGACGAGAGCTGGAGTTCAGTAACTGACTTGATCTTATTTACTAACTTTGAAGTATGTCTGCTTTTAATTTTAGGGAAATTGATGGGTTATTTACAAAGATACGAAGGAGAACTAAGGCGGGGACGAGAGCTGGAGCTCGATAACTGACTTGATTTTATTTACGGAGTCTGAAATACAGAGGGTAAAAATTTCAGGGAAATTGGACTGTTACTAACGATCTTGTATAAACGAAATAAGGTGGGGGACAAGCGCTGGAGCTTGGTAACTGTTTTGATCTTATTTACGGAGCCTGAAATACAGAGGGTAAAAATTTCAGGGAAATTGGACTGATACTAACGAAGATACGAGAGAGAGCTAAGGCGGAGGACAAGCGCTGGAGCTTGGTAACTAAATTACTGTATTGAACTACATTTGAAATATGATTATTTTTAAATTTTAGAGGGATTGGAATGATAGTATTCATTATACGACAGGGGACTAAGGTGGGGGAACGTGAGCTAGAACTTGCTTACTAACGCGACTTATTTGTGTAAAAACTGACTTGCTTAATGAAAAGGAGAAAACATACGATGTTGGAAAATAGTTGAACTGAATGAAAGGAGAAAGAGAGAGAGGAGGGACGGTCCAGATATTATGAGAAGATAAGATAAGATAAGAGGTCTGGCTGGCCGGGCGTAAAGTAAATAAAGGTGACACGAGAGATTGCGAGGTAAGGGGGGAGGGAGGGGGGTGTGATGTACGAAACCCTGAAAACCATGACTTACACAGGTGTTTTTCTAAATTTATATGAATAACTAAGGCTTACATAGACGATTTTGTAAGTTGAAAACATGTAAAATATGTCCGTAGAGTTCTCCTGGAAGCCCTAAAGAGCTACATACGTTACTTGAATTTGTCCCATAAGGCCTTAACAAACTTCTAAGTCTCGGAAATTATTTTCTCATAAGAATTCCATACTTCTAAAATCTGTGACACAAAATTTACCTGAAAACCCTGGCTCACACACGGGATTTTGGAACCTGAAAAACCCTGGCTCACACAGGGGGTGGTGTGTGGTGGTGACGGTGGTGTACAATAGTGACAGTGGTGTGTGGTGGTGACGGTGGTGTGTGGTGGAGACGGTGGTGTGAGGTGGTGACGGTGGTGTGTGGTGGTGACGGTGGTGTGTGGTGGTGACGGTGGTGTGTAATGGTGAAGGTGGGGTGTGGTGATAACGATGGTGGTGACTGTGGTGTTTGATGGTGACGGTGGTGTGTGGCGGTGACCGTGGTGTGTAGTGCTGACGGTGGTGTGTGGTGGTGACGGTGGTGTACCAATGGTGACAGTGGTGTGTGATGGAGACGGTGGTGTGTGGTGGTGACGGTGGTGTGTGATGGTGAAGGTGGTGTGTGGTGGTGACGGTGGTGTATAATGGTGACGGTGGTGTGTGGTGGTGACGGTGGTGTGTGGTGGTGACGGTGGTGTGTTGTGGTGACGGTGGTGTGTGGTGGTGACGGTGGTGTGTGGTGCTGACGGTGGTGTGTGGTGTTGACGGTGGTGTACAATGGTGACAGTGGTGTGTGGTGGTGACGGTGGTGTGTGGTGGAGACGGTGGTGTATAATAGTGACGGCGGTGTGTGGTGGAGACGGTGGTGTTTGGTGGTGACGGTGGTGTGTGATGGTGAAGGTATTGTGTGGTGGTGACGGTGGTGTATAATGGTGTCGGTGGTGTGTGGTGGTGACGGTGGTGTGTGGTGGTGACGGTGGTGTGTGAAGGTGAAGGTGGGGTGTGGTGATGACGATGGTGGTGACTGTGGTGTTTGGTGGTGACGGTAACGTGTGGTGGTGACGGTGGTGTGTGGTGGTGACGGTGGTGTGTGGTGGTGACGTTGGTGTATAATGATGACGGTGGTGTGTGGTGGTGACGGTGGTGTGTGGTGGTGACGGTGGTGTGTGGTGGTGACGGTGGTGTGTGGCAGTGACGGTGGTGTGTGGTGGTGACGGTGGTGTATAATGGTGACGGTGGTGTTTGGTGGTGAATGTGGTGTGTGGTGGTGACGTTGGTGTGTGGTAGTGATGGTGGTGTGTGATGGTGAAGGTGGGGTGTGGTGATCACGGTGGTGTGTGGTGGTGACGGTGGTGTGTGGTGGTGACGGTGGTGTGTTGTGGTGAGGGTGGTGTGTGGTAGTGACGGTGGTGTGTGGTGCTCACGGTGGTGTGTGGTGGTGACGGTGGTGTACAATAGTGAAAGTGTTGTGTGGTGGTGACGGTGGTGTGTGGTGGAGAGCACACTTATCTTAAGATAAGCATCTTATTGCTTCGTAATTACAATTATTACCTAACCTATAATAGGTATAGGTTAAGTAATAATTGTAATTACGAAGCAATAAGATGCTTATCTTAAGATACTAACAAGGTTAGGTAAGGTCGGTGTTTTCTATGAATCTTTTTAAGGGTATCTATTATGTTAAGTATGTCACCTATGCACATATTTAATTAGTCAATATTGAATTATTAAATTTGCGAGAACGGGTTGCATTTTCAAAATTTTTCTCTGCTTCTCTTCTCACCCTGACGTACTCATTCCTGGTTCTCTGGTATCTCTCTCTGCTTTCTGGTGTTCTGTTATTCCGGAAGTTCCTCCACGCCTTTTTGTTCAGTTTCTTCGCTTCCATACATGCCCTATTATACCATGGATTCTTCTGTTGCTTCTCGGATTTTCCCTTTGGGCCGGGATGAACCTGTTTACTGCCTCCTGACACTTTTGGGTAACATAGTCCATCATACCCTGTACAGACTTGTCTCTGAGGTCTGTGTCCCAAGGTATTTCACTTAGGAAACTTCTCATCTGTTCATAATTCCCCTTTCGGTATGCCAGCCTTTTGATTCCTAGTTCTTTTTGGGGGGAGATAAGTCCTAGCTCTACCAAGTACTCAAAGTTCAATACACTGTGGTCACTCATTCCCAAGGGCGCCTTCATCTTAACTTCCCTTATATCCCATTCATTTAGGGTAAATATCAAATCAAGCATTGCTGGTTCATCTTCTCCTCTCATTCTGGTGTGTGGTGGTGACGGTGTTGTGTGGTGCTGACGGTGGAGTGTGGTGGTGACGGTGGTGTATAATGGTGACAGTGGTGTGTGGTGCTAACGGTGCGTGGTGCTAACGTTGGTGTGTGGTAGTGATAGTGGTGTGTGGCGGTGACGGTGGTGTGTGGTGGTGACGGTGATGTATAATGGTGACGGTGGTGTGTGGTGGTGAAGGTGGTGTGTGGTGGTGACGTTGGTGTGTGGTAGTTATGGTGGAGTGTGATGGTGAAGGTGGGGTGTGGTGATGACGGTGGTGTGTGGTGGTGACGGTGGTGTGTGGTGGTGACGGTGGTGTGTTGTGGTGACGGTGGTGTGTGGTGGTAACGGTGGTGTGTGGTGCTCACGGTGGTGTTTGGTGGTGACGGTGGTGTACAATAGTGACAGTGGTGTGTGGTGGTGACGGTGGTGTGTGGTGGAGACGGTGGTGTATAATGGTGACGGTGGTGTGTGGTGGTGACGGTGGTGTGTGATGGTGAAGGTGGGGAGTGGTAGAGACGATGGTGGTGACTGTGGTGACGGTAATGTGTGGTGGTGACGGTGGTGTGTGGTGGTGACGGTGGTGTGTGGTGGTGACGGTGGTGTGTGGCGGTGACGGTGGTGTGTGGTGCTGACGGTGGTGTGTGGTGGTGACGGTGTTGTATGGTGCTGACGTTGGTGTGTGGTAGTGATGGTGGTGTGTGATGGTGAAGGTGGGGTGTGGTGATGACGGTGGTGTGTGGTGGTGACGGTGGTGTTTGGTGGTGACGGTAGTGTGTGGTGGTGACGGTGGTGAGTTGTGGTGACTGTGGTGTGTGGTGGTGACGGTGGTGTGTGGTGGTTACGGTGGAGTGTGATGGTGACGGTGGAGTGTGTTGGTGACGGTGGTGAAGATGGTGTGTGGTGGTGACGGTTGTGTGTGGTGGTGACGGTGATGTGTGATAGTAACGGTGGTGTGGCGGTGGTGACGGTGGTGTGTGATGGGAACGGTGGTGCGGTGGTGGTGGTGATGGTGGTGTGTGATGGTGACGGTAGTGTGGTGGTGACGGTGGTATGTGGTGGTGACGGTGGTGTGTGGTGGTGACGGTGGTGTGTGGTTGTGACGGTGGTGTGTGGTGCTGACAGTGGAGTGTGGTGGTGACGGTGGTGTGTGGTGGTGACGGTGGTGTGTGGTGGTGACGTTGGTGTGTGGTGGTGACGGTGGTGTATAATGGTGACAGTGGTGTGTGGTGGTGACGGTGGTGTGTGGTGCTGACGGTGGTGTGTGGTAGTGATGGTGGTGTGTGGCGGTGACGGTGGTGTGTGGTGGTGAGGGTGGTGTGTGGTGGTGACGGTGGTGTATAATGGTGATGGTGGTGTGTGGTGGTGAAGGTGGTGTGTGGTGGTGACGTTGGTGTGTGGTAGTGATGGTGGTGTGTGATGGTGAAGGTGGGGTTTGGTGATGACGGTGGTGTGTGGTGGTGACGGTGGTGTGTGGTGGTGACGGTGGTGTGTGGTGGTGACGGTGGTGTGTTGTGGTGACGGTGGTGTGTGGTGGTGACGGTGGAGTGTGATGGTGACGGTGGAGTGTGTTGGTGACGGTGGTGTGTGATGGTGACTGTGATGTGTGATAGTGACGGTGGTGTGGCGGTGATGACGGTGGTGTGTGATGGGAACGGTGGTGCGGTGGTGGTGACGGTTGTTTGTGATGGTGACGGTAGTGTGGTGGTGGTGACTGTGGTGTGTGGTGGTGTGTGGTGGTGTCGGAGGTGTGTGGTGGTGTCGGTGGTGTGTGATAGTGACGGTGGTATGTGATGGTGACGATAGTGTGTGATAGTGACGATAGTGTGTGAGGGTGACGGTGGTGTTTGATGGTGAAGCTGGGGTGTTATGATGACGGTGGTGGTGACTGTAGTGTGTGGTGGTGACTTTGGTGTTTGGTGGTGACGGTGGTGTGTGGTGGTGACTTTGGTGTGTGGTGGTGACGGTGGTGTATAATGTTGACGGTTTTGTGTGTTGGTGACGGTGGTGTGTGATGGTGACGGTGGAGTTTGATGGTGACGGTGGAGTTTGATGGTGACGGTGGTGTGTGGTGCTGACGGTGGTGTGTGGTGGTGACGGTGGTGTATAATGGTGATGGTGGTGTGTGGTGGTGAAGGTGGTGTGTGGTGGTGACGTTGGTGTGTGGTAGTGATGGTGGTGTGTGATGGTTAAGGTGGGGTATGGTGATGACAGTGGTGTGTGGTGGTGACGGTGGTGTTTGGTGGTGACGGCGGTGTGTGGTGGTGACGGTGGTGTGTGGTGGTGACGGTGTGTTACGGACCCGAGTCCAGCGTCGGAGCACGGAGCTGTGACGACGACGCCATCTGTGAGTCCGCTCCCGAAAACCTCACAACATGGACAACGCCATCTAGTGGTGACAGGATATGCCGGCAACAGGTGCTGGATTCCTGTCCTAGTGGACTAGCGACGTAGCCGCTGCTGACCTCTGGTGAGGTAATGCTTAGACAGTGAACGCCATCTATGGCGTGAAGAAGTGGACGTTCCTGTCTAAGCTTGTGAGCGAAGCGTCCAAGTATTAATTACGTGTCTGATTGCAGAGTCGACCTGGGACTGCTGTGTTGGACGATGGACCAGTCTAACCAAGGCAGCGAAGGTCTCTTCATGAGTCTGCTTTGAAGAAGCTGTGAGCCACCTCCGGACGAAATCTGTTGAGAGTGTAATAGCCTGCCTGAGGCGTGGCAGTGTCGGGAATCGCCTTATCCGGGGCTGGCTGGTGGAAGAGACTAGCCACTGTGGTGCTTAATGAGGAGAGTGATCAGCGGGTCACACGAGGCTCCTGCCTAGGGCTCGCAACCCTAGTATTACTTGTTGAATGGCCTGACAGCGAGGCTGACAGGTATCTGCCAGCTACAGGCTGGATTGTGGTTGAAGGCCATCACGACGGGGCACCCAGTGGGACTGTGATTTGGCTGGCCTGTGGCCAGGGTAGATTTATCATAGAGTTATCGTGGATTCATCGTGAGCCACGGAAGCAGAGACCAGGGCTACCCAGAAGAAGCATCGCCGAGTGTTGAGCGTCTTCAGAGAGGGAGACCTCATTGTACATTGTGTAGTAATAATTCCCTTTTATGACTTTAAATTACGGTGGTGGGAATATATATATATAAATTAGAATACTTGTCTTCAATGTACCTTCCTTGATAGCTTTGACTTGCATTATGGAACACACTGCTTGAAAGCCTCTACTAACTTTGGGCCGGATTCCCAAACTCTACTACCATCAGAGAAGAACCCGGTTGTGTCCCAGTAGGGCCATAACACGGTGGTGTAAGGTCGTGACGGTAGTGTGTGTTGTGGTGACGATGGTGTGTGATTGTGAAGGGGGGTGTGGTGATGACGATGGTGGTGACTTTGGTGTGTGTTGGTGATGGTGGTGTGTGGTGGTGACGGTGGTGTGTGGTGGTGACGGTGGTGTGTGGTGGTGACGGTGGTGTATAATGGTGACGGTGGTGTATAATGGTGAGTGGTGCGTGGTGGTGACGGTGGTGTGTGGTGGTGACGGTGGTGTATAATGGTGACAGTGGTGTGTGGTGGTGACGGTGGTGTGTGGTGGTGACGGTGGTATGTGGTGGTGACGTTGGTGTGTGGTAGTGTAGGTGATGTGTGGTGGTGGTGACGGTGGTGTTTGGTGGTGACGGTGGTGTGTGGTGGTGACGGTGGTGTGTGGTGGTGGTGTGTGGTGGTGACGGTGGTGGGTGGTGGTGACGGTAGTGTGTGGTGGTGACGGTGGTGTGTGTTGTGGTGACGGTGGTGTGTGGTGGTGATGGTGATGTGTTGGGGTGACGGTGGTGTGTGATTGTGAAGGGGGGTGTGGTGATGACGATGGTGGTGACTGTGGTGTGTGGTGGTGACGGTGATGTGTGGTGGTGACAGTGGTGTGTGGTGGTGACGGTGGTGTATAATGGTGACGGTGGTGTATAATGGTGACGGTGGTGTGTGGTGGTGACGGTGGTGTGTGGTGGTGACAGTGGTGTGTGCTGGTGACGGTGGTGTATATTGGTGACGGTGGTGTAGAATGGTGATAGTGGTGTGTGGTGGTGACGGTGGAGTGTGATGGTGACGGTGGAGTGTGTTGGTGACAGTGGTGAAGGTGGTGTCTGGTGGTGACGGTGATGTGTGATGATGACGGTGGTGTGGTGGTGGTGACGGTGGTGTGGTTTTGGTGACGGTGGTGTGGGATGGTGACGGTGGTGTGTGGTGGTGTCGGTGGTGTGTGATGGTGACGATAGTGTGTGATGTTGACGATAGTGTGTGATGGTGACGATAGTGTGTGATAGTGACGGTGGTGTTTGATGGTGATGATGGTGTTAGTGACGATGGTGTGTGGTGGTGACTTTGGTGTGTGGTTGTGTGTGGTGGTGACGGTGGTTTATAATGGTGACGGTGGTGTGTGGTGGTGATGGTGGAGTTTGATGGTGACATTGGTGTGTGGTGGTGACGGTGGTGTGTGGTGGTGACGGTGGTGTATAATAGTGAAGGTGGTGTGTGGTGGTGACGTTGGTGTGTGGTACTGATGGTGGTGTGTGATGGTGAATGTGGGGTGTGGTGGTGACGGTGGTGTGTGGTGGTGCTGACGGTGGTGTTTGTTAGTGACGGTGGTGTGTGGTAGTGACGGTGGTGTGTGGTGGTGACGGTGGTGTGTGGTGGTGACGGTTTTGTGCGTTCCTGATGGTGGTGTGTGATGGTGACGATGGAGTTTTATGGTGACGGTGGTGTGTGGTGGTGACGGTGGTGTGTGGTGGTGACGGTGGTGTTTAATGGTGACAGTGGTGCGTGGTGGTGACGGTGGTGTGTGGTGGTGACGGTGGCGTATAAGGGTGACAGTGGTGTGTGGTGGTGACGGTGGTGTGTGGTGGTGACGGTGGTATGTGGTGGTGACGTTGGTGTGTGGTAGTGTAGGTGATGTGTGGTGGTGGTGACGGTGGTGTTTGGTGGTGACGGTGGTGTGTGGTGGTGACGGTGGTGTGTGGTGGTGACGGTGGTGGGTGGTGGTGACGGTAGTGTGTGGTGGTGACGGTGGTGTGTGTTGTGGTGACGGTGGTGTGTGGTGGTGATGGTGATGTGTTGGGGTGACGGTGGTGTGTGATTGTGAAGGGGGGGGTGTGGTGATGACGATGGTGGTGACTGTGGTGTTTGGTGGTGACGGGGGTGTATAATGGTGTCGGTGGTGTGTGGTGGTGACGGTGGGGTGTGGTGCTGACGGTGGTGTAGAATGGTGACAGTGGTGTGTGTTTTCGTGGTGTGTAGTGGTGACGGTGGTGTGTGTTGTGGTGGTGTGTGGTGGTGACGGTGATGTGTTGGGGTGACGGTGGTGTGTGATTGTGAAGGGGGGGGTGTGGTGATGACGATGGTGGTAACTGTGGTGTGTGGTGGTGACGGTGATGTGTGGTGGTGACAGTGGTGTGTGGTGGTGACGGTGGTGTATAATGGTGACGGTGGTGTATAATGGTGACGGTGGTGTGTGGTGGTGACGGTGGTGTGTGGTGGTGACGGTGGTGTGTGGTGGTGACAGTGGTGTGTGCTGGTGACGGTGGTGTATATTGGTGACGGTGGTGTCTGGTGGTGACGGTGGTGTAGAATGGTGATGGTGGTGTGTGGTGGTGACGGTGGAGTGTGATGGTGACGGTGGAGTGTGTTGGTGACAGTGGTGAAGGTGGTGTCTGGTGGTGACGGTGATGTATGATGATGACGGTGGTGTGGTGGTGGTGACGGTGGTGTGGTGGTGGTGACGGTGGTGTGGGATGGTGACGGTGGTGTGTGGTGGTGTCGGTGGTGTGTGATGGTGACGATAGTGTGTGATGTTGACGGTGGTGTTTGATGGTGATGATGGTGGTAGTGACGATGGTGTGTGGTGGTGACTTTGGTGTGTGGTTGTGTGTGGTGGTGACGGTGGTTTATAATGGTGACGGTGGTGTGTGGTGGTGATGGTGGAGTTTGATGGTGACATTGGTGTGTGGTGGTGACGGCGGTGTGTGGTGGTGACGGTGGTGTATAATAGTGAAGGTGGTGTGTGGTGATGACGTTGGTGTGTGGTAGTGATGGTGATGTGTGATGGTGAATGTGGGGTGTGGTGATGACAGTGGTGTGTGGTGGTGACGGTGGTGTGTGGTGGTGCTGACGGTGGTGTTTGTTAGTGACGGTGGTGTGTGGTAGTGACGGTGGTGTGTGGTGGTGACGGTTTTGTGTGTTGGTGACGGTGGTGTGTGGTGGTGACGGTGGTGTGTGATGGTGACAGTGGAGTGTGATGGTGACGGTGGTGAAGGTAGTGTGTGGTGGTGACAGCGATGTGTGGTAGTGACGGTGGTGTGGTGGTTGTGACGGTGGTGTGTGATGGTGACAGCGATGTGTGGTAGTGACGTTGGTGTGGTGGTTGTGACGGTGGTGTATGATGGTGACGGTGGTCTGGTGGTGGTGACGGTAGTGTGTGATGGTGACGGTAGTTTGATGGTGGTGACTGTGGTGTGTGGTGGTGACTATGGTGTGTGGTGGTGTCGGTGATGTGTGGTGGTGTCGGTGGTGTGTGGTGGTGTCGGTGGTGTGTGGATGTGACGGTGGTGTGTGGTGGTGGCCGTTGTGTGGTGGTGGTGACGGTGGGGTGTGGTGGTGCTGACGGTGGTCTGTGGTGGTGCTGACGGTGGTTTGTGGTGGTGCTGACGGTGGTCTGTGGTGGTGATGACGGTGGTGTGTGGTGGTGACGGTGGTGTTTGGTGGTAACGGCGGTGTGTGGTGGTGACGGTGGTGTGTGGTGGTGACAATGGTGAATGGTGGTTTCGGTGGTATGTGGTGGTTACGGTGGTGTGTGGTGATGACGATGGTGTGTGGTGGTGACGTTAGTGGTGACGGTGATGTGTGGTGGTGCAATGGTGTGTGATTGTGATGGTGATGTGTGATGGTGGCGATGATGTGTGATGGTGACGGTGGTGTGTGATGGTGACGATAGTGTGTGATGGTGACGATAGTGGGTGAAGGTGACGATAGTGTGTGATGAAGACGGTGTTGTTTGATGGTGATGGTTGCGTGTGATGGTGACGGTGGTGTTTGGTGGTGACGGTTGTGTGTTATGTTGACGGTGGTGAGTGGTGGTGATGGTGGTGAATCGGTGGTGACGATAGTGTGTGATGGTGACAATAGTGTGTGATGGTGATGGTAGTGTGGTGGTGGTGATTGTGGTGTGTGATGGTGACGGTGGTGTGTTGTGGTGACGGTGGTGTGTTGTGGTGACGGTGGTGTGTTGTGGTGACGGTGATGTGTGGTGGTGACGGTGGTGTGTGGTGGTGACGGTGGAGTGTGATGGTGACGGTGGAGTGTGATGGTGACGGTGGTGAAGGTGGTGTGTAGTGGTGACGGTGATGTGTGATAGTGACGGTGGTGTGGTGGTGGTGACGGTGGTGTGTGATAGTGAGATTGGTGTGGTGGTGGTGACGGTGGTGTGTGATGGTGACGGTAGTGTGGTGGTGGTGACTGTGGTGTGTGATGGTGACAGTGGTGGTGTCGGTGGTGTGAGGGGTTCGGTGGTGTGTGGTGGTGACGGTGGTGTGTGGTGGTGACGGAGGTGTATAATGGTGACGGTGGTGTGTGGTGATGACGGTGGTGTGTGGTGTTGACAATGGTGTATAATGGTGACGGTGGTGTGTGGTGGTGACGGAGGTGTGTGGTGGTGACGGTGGTGTATAATGGTGACGGTGGTGTGTGGTGGTAAAGGTGGTGTGTAGTGGTGACGTTGGTGTGTGGTAGTGATGGTGGTATGTGATGGTGAAAGTGGTGTGTGGTGATGACGGTGGTGTGTGGTGGTGACGGTGGTGTGTGGAGGTGACGGTGGTGCGTGGTGGTGACGGTGGTGTATAATGGTGACAGTAGTGTTTGGTTGTGTCGGTGGTGTGTCGTGGTGATGGTGGTGTATAATGGTGACGGTGGTGTATAATGGTGACGGTGGTGTGTGGTGGTGACGGTGGTGTGTGGTGGTGACGGTGGAGGGTGGTAGTGATGGTGGTGTGTGATGGTGAAGGTGGGGTGTGGTGATGATGGTGGTGTAGGTGGTGTTTGGTGGTGACAGCGGTGTTTGGTGGTGACGGTGGTGTGTGGTGGTGACGGTGTGTTACGGACCCGAGTCCAGCGTCGGAGCACGGAGCTGTGACGACGACGCCATCTGTGAGTCCGCTCCCGAAAACCTCACAACATGGACAATGCCATCTAGTGGTGACAGGATATGCCGGCAACAGGTGCTAGATTCCTGTCCTAGTGGACTAGCTACGTAGCCGCTGCTGACCTCTGGTGAGGTAATGCTTAGACAGTGAACACCATCTATGGAGTGAAGAAGTGGATGTTTCTGTCTAAGCGTGTGAGTGAAGCGTCCCAGTATTAATGACGTGTCTGATTGCAGAGTCGACCTAGGACTGCTGTGTTGGACGATGGACCAGTCTACTCAAGGCAGCGAAGGTCTGTTCACGAGTCTGCTTTGAAGAAGCTGTGAGCCACCCCCGGACAAACTCTGTTGAGTGTAATAGCCTGCCTGAGCCGTGGCAGTATCGGGAATCGCCTTATCCGGGGCTGGCTGGTGGAAGAGACTAGCCACTGTGGTGCTTAATGAGGAGAGTGAACAGCGGGTCACACGAGGCTCCTGCCTAGGGCTCGCAACCCTAGTATTACTTGTTGAATGGCCTGACAGCGAGGCTGACAGGTATCTGCCAGCTACAGGCTGGATTGTGGTTGAAGGCCGTCACGACGGGGCACCCAGTGGGACTGTGATTTGGCTGGCCTTTGGCCAGGGTAGATTTATCGTGGATTCATCGTGAGCCACGGAAGCAGAGACCAGGGCTACCCAGAAGAAGCATCGCCGAGTGTTGAGCGTCTTCAGAGAGGGAGACCTCATTGTACATTGTGTAGTAATAATTCCCTTTTATGACTTTAAATTACGGTGGTGGAAATATATATATATAAATTAGAATACTTGTCTTCAATGTACCTTCCTTCATAGCTTTGACTTGCATTACGTAACACACCCCTTGAAGCCTCTGCTAACTTGGGGCCAGATTCCCAAACTCTACTACCATCAGAGAAGAACCCGGTTGCGTCCCAGTAGGGCCGTATCACGGTGGTGTGTGGTGGTGACAGTGGTGTGTGTTGTGGTGACGATGGTGTGTGATTGTGAAGGGGAGGTGTAGTGATGACGATGGTGGTGACTGTGGTGTTTGGTGGTGACAGTGGTGTGTGGTGGTGACTGTGGTGTATTATGGTGACGGTGGAGTTTGTTGGTGTGTGATGGTGATGGTGGTTTTTGATGGTGAAGGTGGGGTGTGGTGATGACGGTGGTGGTGATTGTGGTGTGTTATGGTGACTGTGGTGTTTGGTGGTGATTTTGGTGTATGGTGGTGGCCGTGGGGTGTTGTGGTGACAGTGGTGTATAATTGTGACGGTGGTGTGTTGTGATGAAGGTGGTGTGTGGTGGTGATGTTGGTGTGTGGATGTGAAGGTGGGGTGTGGTGGTGACGGTGGTGTGTGGTGGTGACGGTGGTGTGTGGTGATGTCGGTGGTGTGTGGTGGTGACGGTGGTGTGTGATGGGGTGACTGTGGTGTGTGGTGGTGACTGTGGTGGTGACGATAGTGTGATGGTGACGGTGGGGTTTGATGGTGAAGCTTGGGTGTGGTGATGACAATGGTGTGTGGTGGTGACTTTGGTGTGTGTTGGTGACGGTGGTGTATAATGGTGACGGTGCTGTGTGGTGGTGTATAATGGTGACGGGTTGGTGATGGTGGTGTGTGATGGTGACGGTGGAGTTTGATGGTGACGGTGGTGTGTGGTGGTGACGGTGGTGTGTGGTGGTGACGGTGGTGTATAATGGTGACGGTGGTGTGTGCTGGTGACGGTGGTGTGTGCTGGTGACGGTGGTGTGTGGTGGTGACGTTGGTGTGTGGTAGTGATGGTGGTGTGTGGTGATGACGGTGGTGTGTGGTGGTGACGGTGGTGTGTGGTGGTGACGGTGGTGTATGGTGGTGACGGAGGTGTGTGTTGTGGTGACGGTGGTGTGTAATTGTGAAGGGGGTTGTGGTGATGACGATGGTGGTGACTGTGGTGTTTAGTGGTGACGGTGGTGTGTGGTGGAGACGGTGGTGTGTGGTGGTGACAGTGATGTGTTGGGGTGACGGTGGTGTGTGATTGTGAAGGGGGGTGTGGTGATGACGATGGTGGTGACTGTGGTGTTTGGTGGTGATGGTGGTGTGTGGTGGTGACAGTGGTGTGTGGTGCTGACGGTGGTGTGTGGTGGTGACGGTGGTGTGGTGGTGATGGTGACGGTGGTGTGTGATGGTGACGGTGGTGTGTTGGTGGTGACGGTGGTGTAGAATGGTGACAGTGGTGTGTGGTGGTGACGGTGGGGTGTGGTGCTGACGGTGGTGTGTGGTGGTGACGGTGGTGTGGTGGTGGTGGTGACGGTGGTGTGTGATGGTGACGGTGGTGTGGTGGTGGTGACGGTGGTGTTGAATGGTGACGGTGGTGAAGGTGGTGTGTGGTGGTGACGGTGATGTGTGATAGTGACGTTGGTGTGGTGGTGGTGACGGTGGTGTGGTGGTGGTGACGGTGGTGTGGTGATGGTGACGGTGGTGTGGTGGTGGTGACGGTGGTGTGGTGGTGGTGACGGTGGTGTGTGATGGTGACGGTGGTGTGTAGTGGTGTCGGTGGTGTGTGATGGTGACGATAGTGTGTGATGGTGACGATAGTGTGTGATGGTGACGATAGTGTGTGATTGTGACGTTGGTGTATGATGATGATGACGGTGGTGGTGACGGTGGTGTGTGGTGGTGACGGTGATGTGTTGGGGTGACGGTGGTGTGTAATTGAGAAGGGGGGGTGTGGTTATGACGATGGTGGTGACTGTGGTGTTTGGTGGTGACGGGGGTGTATAATGGTGGTGTGTGGTGGTGACGGTGGTGTGTGGTAATGACGGTGATGTGTTGGGGTGACGGTGGTGTGTGATTGTGAAGGGGGGGTGTGGTGATGACGGTGGTGTGTGGTGGTGACGGTGGTGTATAATGGTGACGGTGGTGTATAATGGTGACGGTGGTGTGTGGTAGTGACGGTGGTGTGTGGTGGTGACGGTGGGGTGTGGTGCTGACGATGGTGTGTGGTGGTGACGGTGGTGTAGAATGGTGACAGTGGTGTAGAATGGTGACAGTGGTGTGTGGTGGTGACCGTGGAGTGTAATTGTGACAGTGGTGAAGGTGATGTGTGATAGTGACAATGGTGTGGTGGTGGTGACGGTGGTGTGTGATGGTGACGGTGTGGTGGTGGTGACGGTGGTGTGTTATGGTGACGGTAGTTTGGTGGTGGTGTGTAGTGGTGTCGGTGGTGTGTGATGGTGACGATAGTGTGTGATGGTGACGATAGTGTGTGATGGTGACGATTGTGTGTGATGGTGACGATAGTGTGTGATTGTGACGGTGGTGTTTGATGGTGATGACGGTGGTGGTGACGATGGTGTGTGGTGGTGACTTTGGTGTGTGGTGGTGGTGACGGTTGTGTGTGGTGGTGACGGTAGTGTGTGGTGTTGACGGTGGTGTGTGGTGTTGACGGTGGTGTGTGGTGCTGACGGTGGTGTGTGGTGGTGACGGTAGTTTGTGGTGTTGACCGTGGTGTGTGGTGTTGACGGTGGTGTATAATGGTGACGGTTTTGTGTGTTGAAGGTGGTGTGTGATGGTGACGGTGGTGTGTGGTGGTGACGGTGGTGTGTGGTAGTGGCCGTTGTGTAGTGGTTGCTGTTGTGTGGTTGTGGTGACGGTGGCCTGTGGTGGTGCTGACGGTGGTGTGTGGTGGTGACGGTGGTGTGTGGAAGTGACGGTGGTGTGTGGTGGTGACGGTGGTGTTTGGTGGTGACGGTGGTGTTTGGTGGTGACGGTGGTGTGTGGTGTTGACGGTGGTGTGTGGTGCTGACGGTGGTGTGTGGTGGTGACGGTAGTTTGTGGTGTTGACGGTGGTGTGTGGTGTTGACGGTGGTGTATAATGGTGACGGTTTTGTGTGTTGAAGGTGGTGTGTGATGGTGACGGTGGTGTGTGGTGGTGACGGTGGTGTGTGGTAGTGGCCGTTGTGTAGTGGTTGCTGTTGTGTGGTTGTGGTGACGGTGGCCTGTGGTGGTGCTGACGGTGGTGTGTGGTGGTGACGGTGGTGTGTGGAAGTGACGGTGGTGTGTGGTGGTGACGGTGGTGTTTGGTGGTGACGGTGGTGTTTGGTGGTGACGGTGGTCTGTGGTGTTGGTGACGGTGGTCTGTGGTGGTGGTGACGGTAGTCTGTGGTGGTGGTGACGGTGGTGTGTGGTGGTGACGGTGGTGTGTGGTGGTGACGGTGGTGTGTAGTGGTGACGGTGGTGTGTGGTGGTGACGGTGGTGTGTGATGGTGACGGTGGAGTGTGATGGTGTCGGTGGTGAAGGTGGTGTGTGGTGGTGACGGTGATGTGTGATAGTGACGGTAGTGTGATGGTGACGGTGGAGTGTGATGGTGACGGTGGTGTATGATGGTGACGGTGGTGTGTGGTGGTGACGGTGGTGTGTGATAGTGACGGTAGTGTGTGGTGGTGACGGTGGTGTGTGGTGGTGACGGTGGTGTGAGGTAGTGAAGGTGGTTGTGTGGTAGAGAGGTGGTGTGTTTTGGTGACGGTGGTGCGTGGTGGTGTGTGGTGGTGACGGTGGTCTGTGGTGGTGGTGACGGTGGTCTGTGGTGGTGGTGACGGCGGTGTGTGGTGGTGACGGCGGTGTGTGGTGGTGACGGCGGTGTGTGGTGGTGACGGCGGTGTGTGGTGGTGACAGTGGTGTGTGGTGGTGACAATGGTGGGTGGTGGTGTCGGTGGTGTGTGGTGGTTACGGTGGTGTGTGGTGATGACGATGGTGTGTGGTGGTGACAGTGGTGGTGACGTTAGTGGTGACAATGATGTGTGGTGGTGACGTTGGTGTGTGATGGTGACGGTGGGGTGTGGTGGTGACGGTGGTCTGTGGTGGTGGTGGTGACGGTGGTCTGTGGTGGTGGTGACGGTGGTCTGTGGTGGTGGTGACGGTGTTGTGTGGTGACGGTGGTCTGTGGTGGTGGTGACGGTGGTCTGTGGTGGTGGTGACGGTGTTGTGTGGTGGTGACGGTGGTGTGTGGTGGTGTAGGTAGTGTGTGATGGTGACGGAAGCTAGTTATGGTGTCGGTGATGTGTGGTGGTGACGGTGGTGTGTGGTGGTGTTTGTTGGTGTGTGGTGGTTTCGGTGGTGTGTGGTGGTGACGGTGGTGTATAGTGGTGACGGAGGTGTGTGTTGTGGTGACGGGGGTGTGTAATTGTGAAGGGGGGTGTGGTGATGACGATGGTGGTGACTGTGGTGTTTAGTGGTGACGGTGGTGTGTGGTGGTGACGGTGGTGTGTGGTGGTGACAGTGATGTGTTGGGGTGACGGTGGTGTGTGATTGTGAAGGGGGGTGTGGTGATGACGATGGTGGTGACTGTGGTGTTTGGTGGTGATGGTGGTGTGTGGTGGTGACGGTGGTGTTTGGTGGTGACGGTGGTGTGGTGGTGGTGGTGACGGTGGTGTGTGATGGTGACGGTGGTGTGGTGGTGGTGACGGTGGTGTAGAATGGTGACAGTGGTGTGTGGTGGTGACGGTGGGGTGTGGTGCTGACGGTGGTGTGTGGTGGTGACGGTGGTGTGGTGGTGGTGGTGACGGTGGTGTGTGATGGTGACGGTGGTGTGGTGGTGGTGACGGTGGTGTAGAATGGTGACGGTGGTGAAGGTGGTGTGTGGTGGTGACGGTGATGTGTGATAGTGACAGTGGTGTGGTGGTGGTGACGGTGGTGTGGTGATGGTGACGGTGGTGTGGTGGTGGTGACGGTGGTGTGGTGGTGGTGACGGTGGTGTGTGATGGTGACGGTAGTGTGGTGGTGGTGACGGTGGTGTGTAGTGGTGTCGGTGGTGTGTGATGGTGACGATAGTGTGTGATGGTGACGATAGTGTGTGATGGTGACGATAGTGTGTGATTGTGACGTTGGTGTATGATGATGATGACGGTGGTGGTGACGGTGGTGTGTGGTGGTGACGGTGATGTGTTGGGGTGACGGTGGTGTGTAATTGAGAAGGGAGGTGTGGTTATGACGATGGTGGTGACTGTGGTGTTTGGTGGTGACGGGGGTGTATAATGGTGGTGTGTGGTGGTCACGGTGGTGTGTGGTACTGACGGTGATGTGTTGGGGTGACGGTGGTGTGTGATTGTGAAGGGGGGGTGTGGTGATGACGGTAGTGTGTGGTGGTGACGGTGGTGTATAATGGTGACGGTGGTGTATAATGGTGACGGTGGTGTGTGGTGGTGACGGTGGTGTGTGGTAGTGACGGTGGTGTGTGGTGGTGATGGTGGGGTGTGGTGCTGACGGTGGTGTGTGGTGGTGACGGTGGTGTAGAATGGTGACAGTGGTGAGTGGTGGTGACGGTGGAGTGTAATTGTGACAGTGGTGAAGGTGATGTGTGATAGTGACAATGGTGTGGTGGTGGTGACGGTGGTGTGTGATGGTGACGGTGTGGTGGTGGTGACGGTGGTGTGTGATGGTGACGGTAGTTTGCTGGTGGTGTGTAGTGGTGTCGGTGGTGTGTGATGGTGACGATAGTGTGTGATGGTGACGATAGTGTGTGATGGTGACGATAGTGTGTGATTGTGACGGTGGTGTTTGATGGTGATGACGGTGGTGGTGACGATGGTGTGTGGTGGTGACTTTGGTGTGTGGTGGTGGTGACGGTGGTGTGTGGTGGTGACGGTAGTGTGTGGTGTTGACGGTGGTGTATAATGGTGACGGTTTTATGTGTTGGTGAAGGTGGTGTGTGATGGTGACGGTGGTGTGTGGTGGTGACGGTGGTGTGTGGTAGTGGCCGTTGTGTAGTGGTTGCTGTTGTGTGGTTGTGGTGACGGTGGCCTGTGGTGGTGCTGACGGTGGTGTGTGGTGGTGACGGTGGTGTGTGGAAGTGACGGTGGTGTGTGGTGGTGACGGTGGTGTTTGGTGGTGAGGGTGGTGTTTGGTGGTGACGGTGGTCTGTGGTGTTGGTGACGGTGGTCTGTGGTGGTGGTGACGGTAGTCTGTGGTGGTGGTGACGGTGGTGTGTGGTGGTGACGGTGGTGTGTGGTGGTGACGGTGGTGTGTAGTGGTGACAGTGGTGTGTGGTGGTGACGGTGGTGTGTGATGGTGACGGTGGAGTGTGATGGTGTCGGTGGTGAAGGTGGTGTGTGGTGGTGACGGTGATGTGTGATAGTGACGGTAGTGTGATGGTGGCGGTGGAGTGTGATGGTGACGGTGGTGTATGATGGTGACGGTGGTGTGTGGTGGTGACGGTGGTGACGGTGGTGTGTGATAGTGACGGTAGTGTGTGGTGGTGACGGTGGTGTGTGGTGGTGACGGTGGTGTGAGGTAGTGAAGGTGGTTGTGTGGTAGTGAAGGTGGTGCGTGGTGGTGACGGTGGTGCGTGGTGGTGACGGTGGTGACGGTGGTCTGTGGTGGTGGTGACGGTGGTCTGTGGTGGTGGTGTGGGTGGTGTGTGGTGGTGACGTCGGTGTGTGGTGGTGACGGCGGTGTGTGGTGGTGACGGCGGTGTGTGGTGGTGACAGTGGTGTGTGGTGGTGACAATGGTGGGTGGTGGTGTCGGTGGTGTGTGGTGGTTACGGTGGTGTGTGGTGATGACGATGGTGTGTGGTGGTGACAGTGGTGGTGACGTTAGTGGTGACAATGATGTGTGGTGGTGACGTTGGTGTGTGATGGTGACGGTGGGGTGTGGTGGTGACGGTGGTCTGTGGTGGTGGTGGTGGTGACGGTGGTCTGTGGTGGTGGTGACGGTGTTGTGTGGTGGTGGTGACGGTGGTCTGTGGTGGTGGTGACGGTGGTCTGTGGTGGTGGTGACGGTGTTGTGTGGTGGTGACGGTGGTGTGTGGTGGTGTAGGTAGTGTGTGGTGGTGACGGAAGCTAGTTATGGTGTCGGTGATGTGTGGTGGTGACGGTGGTGTGTGGTGGTGTTTGTTGGTGTGTGGTGGTTTCGGTGGTGTGTGGTGGTGACGGTGGTGTATGGTGGTGACGGAGGTGTGTGTTGTGGTGACGGGGGTGTGTAATTGTGAAGGGGGGTGTGGTGATGACGATGGTGGTGACTGTGGTGTTTAGTGGTGACGGTGGTGTGTGGTGGTGACGGTGGTGTGTGGTGGTGACAGTGATGTGTTGGGGTGACGGTGGTGTGTGATTGTGAAGGGGGGTGTGGTGATGACGATGGTGGTGACTGTGGTGTTTGGTGGTGATGGTGGTGTGTGGTGGTGACAGTGGTGTGTGGTGCTGACGGTGGTGTTTGGTGGTGACGGTGGTGTGGTGGTGGTGGTGACGGTGGTGTGTGATGGTGACGGTGGTGTGGTGGTGGTGACGGTGGTGTAGAATGGTGACAGTGGTGTGTGGTGGTGACGGTGGGGTGTGGTGCTGACGGTGGTGTGTGGTGGTGACGGTGGTGGGGTGGTGGTGGTGACGGTGGTGTGTGATGGTGACGGTGGTGTGGTTGTGGTGACGGTGGTGTAGAATGGTGACGGTGGTGAAGGTGGTGTGTGGTGGTGACGGTGATGTGTGATAGTGACGGTGGTGTGGTGGTGGTGACGGTGGTGTGGTGATGGTGACGGTGGTGGTGACGGTGGTGTGGTGGTGGTGACGGTGGTGTGTGATGGTGACGGTAGTGTGGTGGTGGTGACGGTGGTGTGTAGTGGTGTCGGTGGTGTGTGATGGTGACGATAGTGTGTGATGGTGACGATAGTGTGTGATGGTGACGATAGTGTGTGATGGTGACGATAGTGTGTGATTGTGACGTTGGTGTATGATGATGATGACGGTGGTGGTGACGGTGGTGTGTGGTGGTGACGGTGATGTGTTGGGGTGACGGTGGTGTGTAATTGAGAAGGGGGGTGTGGTTATGACGATGGTGGTGACTGTGGTGTTTGGTGGTGACGGGGGTGTATAATGGTGGTGTGTGGTGGTGACGGTGGTGTGTGGTAATGACGGTGATGTGTTGGGGTGACGGTGGTGTGTGATTGTGAAGGGGGGGTGTGGTGATGACGGTGGTGTGTGGTGGTGACGGTGGTGTATAATGGTGACGGTGGTGTATAATGGTGACGGTGGTGTGTGGTAGTGACGGTGGTGTGTGGTGGTGACGGTGGGGTGTGGTGCTGACGGTGGTGTGTGGTGGTGACGGTGGTGTAGAATGGTGACAGTGGTGTGTGGTGGTGACGGTGGAGTGTAATTGTGACAGTGGAGAAGGTGATGTGTGATAGTGACAATGGTGTGGTGGTGGTGACGGTGGTGTGTGATGGTGACGGTGTGGTGGTGGTGACGGTGGTGTGTGATGGTGACGATAGTTTGGTGGTGGTGTGTAGTGGTGTCGGTGGTGTGTGATGGTGACGATAGTGTGTGATGGTGACGATAGTGTGTGATGGTGACGATAGTGTGTGATGGTGACGATAGTGTGTGATTGTGACGGTGGTGTTTGATGGTGATGACGGTGGTGGTGACGATGGTGTGTGGTGGGGACTTTGGTGTGTGGTGGTGGTGACGGTGGTGTGTGGTGGTGACGGTAGTGTGTGGTGTTGACGGTGGTGTGTGGTGCTGACGGTGGTGTGTGGTGGTGACGGTAGTGTGTGGTGTTGACGGTGGTGTGTGGTGTTGACGGTGGTGTATAATGGTGACGGTTTTGTGTGTTGGTGAAGGTGGTGTGTGATGGTGACGGTGGTGTGTGATGGTGGTGTGTGGTAGTGGCCGTTGTGTAGTGGTTGCTGTTGTGTGGTTGTGTTGACGGTGGCCTGTGGTGGTGCTGACGGTGGTGTGTGGTGGTGACGGTGGTGTGTGGAAGTGACGGTGGTGTTTGGTGGTGACGGTGGTGTTTGGTGGTGACGGTGGTGTTTGGTGGTGACGGTGGTCTGTGGTGTTGGTGACGGTGGTCTGTGGTGGTGGTGACGGTAGTCTGTGGTGGTGGTGACGGTGGTGTGTGGTGGTGAAGGTGGTGTGTGGTGGTGACGGTGGTGTGTGATGGTGACGGTGGAGTGTGATGGTGTCGGTGGTGAAGGTGGTGTGTGGTGGTGACGGTGATGTGTGATAGTGACGGTAGTGTGATGGTGACGGTGGAGTGTGGTGGTGACGGTGGTGCGTGGTGGTGACGGTGGTGCGTGGTGGTGACGGTGGTGACGGTGGTCTGTGGTGGTGGTGACGGTGGTCTGTGGTGGTGGTGTGGGTGGTGTGTGGTGGTGACGTCGGTGTGTGGTGGTGACGGCGGTGTGTGGTGGTGACGGCGGTGTGTGGTGGTGACAGTGGTGTGTGGTGGTGACAATGGTGGGTGGTGGTGTCGGTGGTATGTGGTGGTTACGGTGGTGTGTGGTGATGACGATGGTGTGTGGTGGTGACAGTGGTGGTGACGTTAGTGGTGACAATGATGTGTTGTGGTGACGTTGGTGTGTGATGGTGACGGTGGGGTGTGGTGGTGACGGTGGTCTGTGGTGGTGGTGGTGGTGACGGTGGTCTGTGGTGGTGGTGACGGTGGTCTGTGGTGGTGGTGACGGTGTTGTGTGGTGGTGGTGACGGTGGTCTGTGGTGGTGGTGACGGTGGTCTGTGGTGGTGGTGACGGTGGTCTGTGGTGGTGGTGACGGTGTTGTGTGGTGGTGACGGTGGTGTGTGGTGGTGTAGGTAGTGTGTGGTGGTGACGGAAGCTAGTTATGGTGTCGGTGATGTGTGGTGGTGACGGTGGTGTGTGGTGGTGTTTGTTGGTGTGTGGTGGTTTCGGTGGTGTGTGGTGGTGACGGTGGTGTATGGTGGTGACGGAGGTGTGTGTTGTGGTGACGGGGGTGTGTAATTGTGAAGGGGGGTGTGGTGATGACGATGGTGGTGACGGTGGTGTTTAGTGGTGACGGTGGTGTGTGGTGGTGACTGTGGTGTGTGGTGGTGACAGTGATGTGTTGGGGTGACGGTGGTGTGTGATTGTGAAGGGGGGTGTGGTGATGACGATGGTGGTGACTGTGGTGTTTGGTGGTGATGGTGGTGTGTGGTGGTGACAGTGGTGTGTGGTGCTGACGGTGGTGTTTGGTGGTGACGGTGGTGTGGTGGTGGTGGTGACGGTGGTGTGTGATGGTGACGGTGGTGTGGTGGTGGTGACGGTGGTGTAGAATGGTGACAGTGGTGTGTGGTGGTGACGGTGGGGTGTGGTGCTGACGGTGGTGTGTGGTGGTGACGGTGGTGTGGTGGTGGTGGTGACGGTGGTGTGTGATGGTGACGGTGGTGTGGTGGTGGTGACGGTGGTGTAGAATGGTGACGGTGGTGAAGGTGGTGTGTGGTGGTGACGGTGATGTGTGATAGTGACGGTGGTGTGGTGGTGGTGACGGTGGTGTGGTGATGGTGACGGTGGTGTGGTGGTGGTGACGGTGGTGTGGTGGTGGTGACGGTGGTGTGTGATGGTGACGGTAGTGTGGTGGTGGTGACGGTGGTGTGTAGTGGTGTCGGTGGTGTGTGATGGTGACGATAGTGTGTGATGGTGACGATAGTGTGTGATGGTGACGATAGTGTGTGATTGTGACGTTGGTGTATGATGATGATGACGGTGGTGGTGACGGTGGTGTGTGGTGGTGACGGTGATGTGTTGGGGTGACGGTGGTGTGTAATTGAGAAGGGGGGTGTGGTTATGACGATGGTGGTGACTGTGGTGTTTGGTGGTGACGGGGGTGTATAATGGTGGTGTGTGGTGGTGACGGTGGTGTGTGGAAGTGACGGTGGTGTTTGGTGTTTGGTGGTGACGGTGGTCTGTGGTGTTGGTGACGGTGGTCTGTGGTGGTGGTGACGGTAGTCTGTGGTGGTGGTGACGGTGGTGTGTGGTGGTGAAGGTGGTGTGTGGTGGTGACGGTGGTGTGTAGTGGTGACGGTGGTGTGTGGTGGTGACGGTGGTGTGTGATGGTGACGGTGGAGTGTGATGGTGTCGGTGGTGAAGGTGGTGTGTGGTGGTGACGGTGATGTGTGATAGTGACGGTAGTGTGATGGTGACGGTGGAGTGTGATGGTGACAGTGGTGTATGATGGTGACGGTGGTGTGTGGTGGTGACGGTGGTGTGTGATAGTGACGGTAGTGTGTGGTGGTGACGGTGGTGTGTGGTGGTGACGGTGGTGTGTGGTAGTGAAGGTGGTTGTGTGGTAGTGAAGGTGGTGTGTTTTGGTGACGGTGGTGCGTGGTGGTGACGATGGTGTGTGGTGGTGACGGTTGTCTGTGGTGGTGGTGACGGTGGTCTGTGGTGGTGGTGTGGGTGGTGTGTGGTGGTGTGGGTGGTGTGTGGTGGTGTGGGTGGTGTGTGGTGGTGACGGCGGTGTGTGGTGGTGACGGCGGTGTGTGGTGGTGTCGGTGGTGTGTGGTGGTTACGGTGGTGTATGGTGATGACGATGGTGTGTGGTGGTGACAGTGGTGGTGACGTTAGTGGTGACGGTGATGTGTGGTGGTGACGTTGGTGTGTGATGGTGACGGTGGGGTGTGGTGGTGACGGTGGTCTGTGGTGGTGGTGGTGACGGTGGTCTGTGGTGGTGGTGACGGTGGTCTGTGGTGGTGGTGACGGTGTTGTGTGGTGGTGGTGACGGTGGTCTGTGGTGGTGGTGACGGTGGTCTGTGGTGGTGGTGACGGTGGTCTGTGGTGGTGGTGACGGTGTTGTGTGGTGGTGACGGTGGTGTGTGGTGGTGTAGGTAGTGTGTGGTGGTGACGGAAGCTAGTTATGGTGTCGGTGATGTGTGGTGGTGACGGTGGTGTGTGGTGGTGTTTGTTGGTGTGTGGTGGTTTCGGTGGTGTGTGGTGGTGACGGTGGTCTGTGGTGGTGTTTGGTGGTGTTTGGTGGTGACAGTGGTGTGTGGTGGTGACGGTGATGTGTGGTGGTGACAGTAGTGTGTGGTGGTGTCGGTGGTGTGTGGTGATGTGTGTGGTTGTGTCGGTGGTGTGTGGTGGTGTCGGTGGTGTGTGGTGGTGTCGGTGGTTTGTGTTGGTGACGGTGGTGTGTGGTGGTGACGATGGTGTGTTGTGGTGACGGTGGTGGTGACGGTGATGTGTGGTGGTGACGATGGTATGTGATGGTGATGTGTGGTGGTGACGATGGTATGTGATGGTGACGGTGATGTGTGTGATGGTGACGGTGGTGTGTGATTTTGAAGGTGGGGTGTGGTGATGACGATGGTGAAGGTGGTGTGTGGTGGTGACGTTGAAGTGCGATAGTGACGGTGGTGTGGTGGTGGTGACGGTGGAGTGTGATAGTGACGATGGTGTGTGGTGGTGACGGTGGTGTGTGGTGGTGACGGTGGTATGTAGTGGTGACGGTGGTGTGTGGTGGTGATGGTGGTGTGTGGTGGTGTGTGATGGTGACGGTGGTGTGTGATGGTGACGGTGGTGAAGGTGGTGTGTGGTGGTGACGGTGATGTGTGATAGTGACGGTAGTGTGTGATGGTGACGGTGGAGTGTGATGGTGACGGTGGTGTATGATGGTGACGGTGGTGTGTGGTGGTGTGTGATAGTGAAGGTAGTGTGTGGTGGTGACGGTGGTGCGTGGTAGTGAAGGTGGTGTGTGGTAGTGAAGGTGGTGTGTGGTAGTGAAGGTGGTGTGTTTTGGTGACGGTGGTGCGTGGTGGTGACGGTGGTGTGTGGTGGTGACGGTGGTCTGTGGTGGTGGTGACGGTGGTCTGTGGTGGTGGTGACGGTGGTCTGTGGTGGTGGTAACGGTGGTGTGTGGTGGTGACGGCGGTGTGTGGTGGTGACGGTGGTGTGTGGTGGTGACAATGGTGGGTGGTGGTGTCGGTGGTGTGTGGTGGTTACGGTGGTTTGTGGTGATGACGTTGGTGTGTGTTGGTGACAGTGGTGGTGACGTTAGTGGTGACGGTGATGTGTGGTGGTGACGATGGTGTGTGATGGTGACGGTGGTGTGTGACGGTGATGTGTGATGGTGACGGTGGTGTGTGACGGTGACGATAGTGTGTGATGGTGACGACAGTGTGTGATGGTGACTGTGGTGTTTGATGGTGACGATGATATGTTACCGTGACGGTGGTGTGAGGTGGTGACGGTGGTGTGTGGTGGTGACGGCGGTGTGTGGTGGTGACGGTGGTGTGTGGTGGTGACAATGGTGGGTGGTGGTGTCGGTGGTGTGTGGTGGTTACGGTGGTGTGTGGTGATGACGTTGGTGTGTGTTGGTGACAGTGGTGGTGACGTTAGTGGTGACGGTGATGTGTGGTGGTGACGATGGTGTGTGATGGTGACGGTGGTGTGTGACGGTGATGTGTGATGGTGACGGTGGTGTGTGACGGTGACGATAGTGTGTGATGGTGACGACAGTGTGTGATGGTGACTGTGGTGTTTGATGGTGACGATGATGTGTTACCGTGACGGTGGTGTGAGGTGGTGACGGTGGTGTGTGGTGGTGACGGTGGTGTGTGGTGGTGACAGTGGAGTGTGATGGTGACGGTGGGGTGTGGTGGTGACGGTGGTGTATGGTGATGATGATGGTGTGTGGTGGTGACAGTGGTGGTGACGTTAGTGGTGACGGTGATGTGTGGTGGTGACGTTGGTGTGTGATGGTGACGGTGGGGTGTGGTGGTGACGGTGGTCTGTGGTGGTGGTGGTGACGGTGGTCTGTGGTGGTGGTGACGGTGGTCTGTGGTGGTGGTGACGGTGTTGTGTGGTGGTGGTGACGGTGGTCTGTGGTGGTGGTGACGGTGGTCTGTGGTGGTGGTGACGGTGTTGTGTGGTGGTGACGGTGGTGTGTGGTGGTGTAGGTAGTGTGTGGTGGTGACGGAAGCTAGTTATGGTGTCGGTGATGTGTGGTGGTGACGGTGGTGTGTGGTGGTGTTTGTTGGTGTGTGGTGGTTTCGGTGGTGTGTGGTGGTGACGGTGGTCTGTGGTGGTGTTTGGTGGTGACAGTGGTGTGTGGTGGTGACGGTGGTGTGTGGTGGTGACAGTAGTGTGTGGTGGTGTCTGTGGTGTGTGGTGATGTGTGTGGTTGTGTCGGTGGTGTGTGGTGGTGTCGGTGGTGTGTGGTGGTGTCGGTGGTTTGTGTTGGTGACGGTGGTGTGTGGTGGTGACGATGGTGTGTTGTGGTGACGGTGGTGGTGACGGTGATGTGTGGTGGTGACGATGGTATGTGATGGTGATGTGTGGTGGTGACGATGGTATGTGATGGTGACGGTGATGTGTGTGATGGTGACGGTGGTGTGTGATTTTGAAGGTGGGGTGTGGTGATGACGATGGTGAAGGTGGTGTGTGGTGGTGACGTTGAAGTGCGATAGTGACGGTGGTGTGGTGGTGGTGACGGTGGAGTGTGATAGTGACGATGGTGTGTGGTGGTGACGGTGGTGTGTGGTGGTGACGGTGGTATGTAGTGGTGACGGTGGTGTGTGGTGGTGATGGTGGTGTGTGGTGGTGTGTGATGGTGACGGTGGTGTGTGATGGTGACGGTGGTGTATGATGGTGACGGTGATGTGTGATAGTGACGGTAGTGTGTGATCGTGACGGTGGAGTGTGATGGTGACGGTGGTGTATGATGGTGACGGTGGTGTGTGGTGGTGTGTGATAGTGAAGGTAGTGTGTGGTGGTGACGGTGGTGCGTGGTAGTGAAGGTGGTGTGTGGTAGTGAAGGTGGTGTGTGGTAGTGAAGGTGGTGTGTTTTGGTGACGGTGGTGCGTGGTGGTGACGGTGGTGTGTGGTGGTGACGGTGGTCTGTGGTGGTGGTGACGGTGGTCTGTGGTGGTGGTGACGGTGGTCTGTGGTGGTGGTAACGGTGGTGTGTGGTGGTGACGGCGGTGTGTGGTGGTGACGGTGGTGTGTGGTGGTGACAATGGTGGGTGGTGGTGTCGGTGGTGTGTGGTGGTTACGGTGGTTTGTGGTGATGACGTTGGTGTGTGTTGGTGACAGTGGTGGTGACGTTAGTGGTGACGGTGATGTGTGGTGGTGACGATGGTGTGTGATGGTGACGGTGGTGTGTGACGGTGATGTGTGATGGTGACGATGGTGTGTGACGGTGACGATAGTGTGTGATGGTGACGACAGTGTGTGATGGTGACTGTGGTGTTTGATGGTGACGATGATATGTTACCGTGACGGTGGTGTGAGGTGGTGACGGTGGTGTGTGGTGGTGACGGCGGTGTGTGGTGGTGACGGTGGTGTGTGGTGGTGACAATGGTGGGTGGTGGTGTCGGTGGTGTGTGGTGGTTACGGTGGTGTGTGGTGATGACGTTGGTGTGTGTTGGTGACAGTGGTGGTGACGTTAGTGGTGACGGTGATGTGTGGTGGTGACGATGGTGTGTGATGGTGACGGTGGTGTGTGACGGTGATGTGTGATGGTGACGGTGGTGTGTGACGGTGACGATAGTGTGTGATGGTGACGACAGTGTGTGATGGTGACTGTGGTGTTTGATGGTGACGATGATGTGTTACCGTGACGGTGGTGTGAGGTGGTGACGGTGGTGTGTGGTGGTGACGGTGGTGTGTGGTGGTGACAGTGGAGTGTGATGGTGACGGTGGAGTGTGATGGTGACGGTGGTGAAGGTGGTGTGTGATGGTGACGTTGATGCTTGATAATGACAGTGGTGTCGTGACGGTGGAGTGTGATGGTGACGGTGGTGAAGGTGGTGTGTGGTGGTGACGGTGATGTGTGATAGTGACGGTGGTGTGGTGGTGGTGGTGACGGTGGTGTATGATGGTGTCGGTGGTTTGGTGATGGTGACGGTGGTGTACTCACCTAATAGTGCTTGCGGGTGTTGAGCTCTGGCTCTTTGGTCCCGCCTCGCAACCGTCAATCAACTGGTGTATAGATTCCTGAGCCTATTGGGCTCTATCATATCTACATTTGAAACTGTGTATGGAGTCAGCCTCCACCACATCACTTCCTAATGCATTCCATTTACTAACTACTCTGACACTGAAAAAGTTCTTTCTAACGTCTCTGTGGCTCATTTGGGTACATTTGGCTTCCACCTGTGTCCCCTTGTTCGCGTCCCACCAGTAATCATCCTTGTTTACCCGGTCGATTCCCATGAGGATTTTGTAGGTTGTGATCATGTCCCCCTTACTCTTCTGTCTTCCAGTGTCGTAAGGTGCATTTCCCGCAGCCTTTCCTCATAACTCATGCCTCTTAGTTCTGGGACTAGTCTAGTAGCATACCTTTGGACTTTTGCCAGCTTCGTCTTGTGCTTGACAAGGTACGGGCTCCATGCTGGGGCCGCATACTCCAAGATTGGTCTTACATATGTGGTGTACAAGATTCTGAATGATTCCTTACACAGGTTCCTGAACGCCGTTCTGATGTTAGCCAGCCTCGCATATGCCGCAGACGTTATTCTCTTTATGTGGGCTTCAGGAGACAGGTTTGGTGTGATATCAACTCCTAGATCTTTTTCTCTGTCTCTTTCATTAAGTACTTCATCTCCTATTCTGTATCCTGTGCCTGGCCTCCTGTTTCGACTGCCTAGTTTCATTACTTTGCATTTACTCGGGTTGAACTTCAACAGCCATTTGTTTGACCATTCACTCAGTCTATCCAGGTCATCTTGTAGCCTCCTACTATCATCCTCTGTTTCAATCCTCATAATTTTTGCATCGTCGGCAAACATTGAGAGGAACGAATCTATACCCTCTGGGAGATCATTTACATATACCAGAAACAGTATAGGTCCAAGGACTGACCCCTGCGGGACTCCACTTGTGACGTCTCGCCAATCTGAGACCTCACCCCTCACACAGACTCGTTGTCTCCTGTTGCTTAGGTACTCCTCTATCCACCGAAGTACCTTCCCTCTCACCCTAGCCTGCATCTCCAACTTTTGCACTAGCCTCTTGTGTGGCACTGTATCAAAGGCTTTCTGACAATCCAAAAATATGCAGTCTGCCCACCCTTCTCTTTCTTGCCTTATTTTTGTTGCCTGGTCGTAGAATTCAAGTAACCCTGTGAGGCAGGACCTGCCATCCCTGAACCCATGTTGATGCTGTGTTACAAAGTTCCTTCGCTCCAGATGCTCCACTAGTTTTTTTCGCACAATCTTCTCCATCAGCTTGCATGGTATGCAGGTTAGGGACACTGGCCTGTAGTTCAGTGCCTCCTGTCTATCCCCTTTCTTGTATATCGGGACTACGTTAGCTGCTTTCCAAATATCTGGCAGTTCCCTAGTTGCCAGTGATTTGTTATACACTATGGAGAGTGGTAGGCACAGTTCTCTTGCTCCTTCCTTTAGAACCCAAGGGGAGATTCCATCTGGGCCTATAGCCTTCGTCACGTCCAACTCTAGTAAACACTTCCTTACTTCCCCACTGGTAATCTCAAACTCTTCCAGTGGTTCCTGGTTAGCTATTCCCTCACTTACCTCTGGAATTTCTCCTTGCTCTAAGGTGAAGACCTCCTGGAATTTCTTATTCAATTCCTCACACACTTCCTTGTCATTTGTAGTGAATCCTTCCGCCCCTATCCTTAATCTCATAACCTGTTCCTTTACTGTTGTTTTTCTCCTAATGTGGCTATGCAACAATTTAGGCCGAGTCTTTGCCTTGCTTGCGATGTCATTTTTGTATTGTCTTTCTGCCTCTCTTCTCATCCTGACATATTCATTCCTGGCATTCTGGTATCTTTCTCTGCTCTCCAGTGTCCTGTTATTCCTATAGTTTCTCCATGCCCTTTTACTTTGCTGCTTAGCTAGCCTACATCTCTGATTAAACCATGGGTTTCTCATCTTCATTTCTCTGTTTTCCTTTTGGACTGGGACAAACTTGTTTGCTGCGTCCTTGCACTTCTGCGTGATGTAATCCATCATATCTTGGGCCGTCTTTCCCCTGAGCTCTGTTTCCCATGCTATATCTGTTAGGAATTTTCTTATCCCCTCATAGTTTCCCTTTCGGTATGATAACCTTTTGGTTTCGGTATCCCTCCTCGAGTTCAATAACCCTTCTTCAATCAAGTACTCAAACACCAGTACACTGTGGTCGCTCATTCCTACTGGGTCCTCAAAACCGATTTCTCTTATGTCGGAGTCGTTCAGAGTGAAGACTAGGTCGAGTCTCACTGGTTCGTCATTGCCTCTCATCCTTGTGGGTTCTCCGACATGCTGGGTTAAAAAGTTGCTTGTCACCACCTCCAATAGTTTGGCTCTCCACGTATCCTCGCCTCCATGCGGTTCCTTGTTCTCCCAGTCAATCTTTCCGTGATTGAAGTCGCCCATGATGAGCAGGTGGGATCTATTTCTACAGGCAGCAGAGGCTGCCCTCTCAATTATAGTGTTAACTGCCTTGTTGTTGTTTTCATACTCTTGACTGGGTCTCCTGTCATTTGGTGGAGGGTTGTATATTACTGCTACTACTATTCTTGGTCCTCCCATTGTTATGGTGCCTGCTATGTAGTCTCTGAACTCCTCACAGCCCGGGATGGCCATCTCCTTAAAACTCCATTCCCTTCTCATGAGTAGGGCCACTCCGCCTCCTCCCCTACCTACCCACTCTTTCCTTATTACTGTGTACTCCTGGGGAAACACGGCATTCGTTATGATTCCAGAGAGTTTTGTTTCAGTGAGTCCGATTACATCTGGGTTAACTTCTTGTGCTCTTTCCCTTAGTTCACTTGTCTTGCTTATGATCCCATCTATGTTCGAGTACATCACCCTGAAACTGACTCTCTTCTGCTTCTTTTCTGGGGGGGACCTTTGGGATCTGGGGTGAGTGGGAGCTGGGGGGACCTGGCACGGGGGGATTGGTGGAGGAGGGAGGGCTTGGGGTGGTGGGGGAGTGGGGGAGGGAACAGGGGGTGGATAAGAGGGGGAGGGTACAGGGGGTGGATAAGAGGGGGAGGGTACAGGGGGTGGATAAGAGGGGGAGGGTACAGGGGGTGGGTAAGAGAGGGAGGGTTAGGGAAGCATGGGAGGAGGAGAGGCTGTGGGGGATAGGGGAGATGGGGGGGCTTGGAGGGAGAGAAAAGGGTGGAGGGCTTGGGGATAGTGGGGGAAAAGGGAGGGCTGAGGTGGGTGAGGAAGAGGGGAGGGTTTAGGGGAGTGGGGGAGAGGGGAAGACTTAGGTGGGGTGGGGGAGAGTGGGGGGCTTAGGGGGGAGGGCATGGGGGTGGGAGAGACGGGAAGGCATGTGGGAGAAGGGAGGGCTTGGGGGATGGGGGAGAAGGGAGGGCTTGGGGGATGGGGGAGAAGGGAGGTCCTGGGGAGAGGGGTGAGGGGGAAAAGGGGGGCGAGTGGGGGGAGGGGGGTGGGTGGGGGGAGGGTGCCCTAGGTGGGTACTTAGTGGGGGGCTGACAGGGGATGGGGCAGGTTGGGTGTCTGTTGGGTAGAATGTGGGGGTGGTGCCCCACTCCCTGTGGCTGTTGCTCTGTTTGAGGAGGATTCTCCACTTCCCTCTGGGATTGTAGGGTTCTGGGTTGTGGTACTCTGATTTCCTTCTCTCTCCCTGCGCTCCTTCCTTGCGTCTGCTGTCCGTATTCTCTCTTCCCTTGTCATATCCCTCTGCAGGAATATTTTCTTGAACTTCTCTGCAACTTTTAGACAACACTTCCTTGCTAACAGTGTGATGGTGTGTGATGGTGACGGTGGTGACGGTGGTGTGTGATGGTGTCGGTGGTGTGGTGGTGGTGACGGTGGAGTGTGTTGGTGACGGTGGTGACGGTGGTGTGTGGTGGTGACGGTGATGTGTGATAGTGACGGTGGTGTGGTGGTGGTGACGGTGGTGTGTGATGGTGTCGGTGGTGTGTGGTGGTGACGGTGGTGTGTTGTGGTATCGGTGGTGTGTGGTGGTGTCGGTGGTGTGTGGTGCTGTCGGTGGTGTGTGGTGGTTTCGGTGGTGTGTGGTGGTGACGGTGGTGTGTGGTGGTGACGGTGGTGTGTGGTGGTGGCCGTTGTGTAGTGGTGGCTGTTGTTTGGTCGTGGTGACGGTGGGGTGTGGTGGTGACGGTGGTGTGTGGTGGTGACGGTGGTCTGTGGTGGTGGTGGTGACGGTGGTCTGTGGTGGTGGTGGTGACGGTGGCCTGTGGTGACGGTGGTCTGTGGTTGTGGTGACGGTGGTGTGTGGTGATGACGGTGGTGTGTGGTGGTGTAGGTAGTGTGTGGTGGTGACGGAAGCTAGTTATGGTGTCGGTGATGTGTGGTGGTGACGGAAGCTAGTTATGGTGTCGGTGATGTGTGGTGGTGACGGTGGTGTGTGGTGGTGTTTGTTGGTGTGTGGTGGTTTCGGTGGTGTGTGGTGGTGACGGTGGTCTGTGGTGGTGGTGTGTGGTGGTGACGGTGGTGTGTGGTGGTGACAGTGGTGTGTGGTGGTGTCGGTGGTGTGTGGTGGTGTCGGTGGTTTGTGGTGGTGACGGTGGTGTGTGGTGATGGCGATGGTGTGTGGTGGTGACGTTGGTGGTGACGGTGATGTGTGGTGGTGACGATGGTGTGTGTGTTGGTGACGGTGATGTGTGTGAGGGTGACGGTGGTGTGTGATGGTGAAGGTGGGGTGTGGTGATGACGATGGTGAAGGAGGTGTGTGGTGGTGATGTTGAAGTGCGATAGTGACGGTGGTGTGGTGGTGGTGACGGTGGAGTGTGATAGTGACGATGGTGTGTGGTGGTGACGGTGGTGTGTGGTGGTGACGGTGGTGTGTGGTGGTGACGGTGGTGTGTGGTGGTGAAGGTGGTGTGTTGTGGTAACGGTGGTGTGTGGTGGTGACGGTGGTGTGTGGTGGTGACGGTGGAGTGTGATGGTGACGGTGGTGAAGGCGGTGTGTGGTGGTGACGGTGATATGTGAGAGTGACGGTGGTGTGGTGACGGTGGTGTGTGATGGTGACAGTGGTGTGGTGATGGTGACGGTGGTGTGTGATGATGACGGTGGTGTGTGAATGTGACGGTAGTGTGGTGGTTGTGACTGTGATGTGTGGTGGTGACGGTGGTGTGTGGTGGTGTCGGTGGTGTGTGGTTGTGTCGGTGGTGTGTGATGGTGACGGTGGTGTGTGGTGGTATCGGTGATGTGTGGTGGTGTGTGGTGGTGACGGTGGTGTGTGGTGGTGACGGTGGTGTGTTGTGGTGACGATGGTGTGTGGTGGTGACGGTGGTGTGTGGTGGTGGCTGTTGTGTGGTGGTGGTGACGGTGGTCTGAGGTGGTGGTCGGTGGTGACGGGGGTGTGTGGTGGTGTCGGTGATGTGTGGTGGTGTCGGTGGTGTGTGGTGGTGACGGTGGTGTGTGGTGGTGACGGTGGTGTGTGATGGTGACGGTGGTGTGTGATGGTGACGGTGGTGTTTGATGGTGATGGTGGTGTTTGATGGTGACGAAGGTGTGTGATGGTGACGGTGGTGTGTGATGGTGACGATAGTGTGTGATGGTGACGATAGTGTGTGTTGGTGACGATAGTGTGTGATGGAGACGGTGGCGTTTGATGGTGACGATAGTTTGTGATGGTGACGATAGTGTGTGATGGTGACGATAGTGAGTGATGGAGACAGTGGTGTTTGATGGTGACGGTGTTGTGTGATGATGACGGTGTTGTGTGATGGTGACGGTGTTGTGTGATGGTGATGGTGGTGTGTGGTGGTGGCTGCGTTGTGTGATGGTGACGGTGGTGTGTGTTGGTGATGGTGGTGTGTGATGGTGACGGTGGCGTGTGGTGGTGACGATGTTGTGTGATGGTGGATTTTGGTGATGACGGTGGTGTGTGGTGGTGACGGTGGTGTGTGATGGTGACGATAGTGTGTGATGGTGACGATAGTGTGTGTTGGTGACGATAGTGTGTGATGGAGACGGTGGCGTTTGATGGTGATGATAGTGTATGAAGGTGACGGTGATGTGTGATGGTGACGGTGGTGTTTGGTGGTGACGGTTGTGTGTGATTTTGACGGTGGTGTTTGATGGTAACGATAGTGTGTGATGGTGACGATAGTGTGTGATGGTGACGATAGTGTGTGATGGTGACGATAGTGTGTGATGGTGACGATAGTGAGTGATGGAGACAGTGGTGTTTGATGGTGACGGTGTTGTGTGATGGTGACGGTGTTGTGTGATGGTGACGGTGGTGTGTGGTGGTGTCGGTGGTGTGTGGTTGTGTCGGTGGTGTGTGATGGTGACGGTGGTGTGTGGTGGGGACGGTGGTGCATAATGGTGACGGTGGTGTATAATGGTGACGGTGGTGTGTGGTGGTAACGGTGGTGGGTGATGCTGACGTTGGTGTGTGATGGTGACGGTGGTGTTTGATGGTGACGGTGGTGTTTGATGGTGACGGTGGTGTGTGGTGGTGTCGGTGGTGTGTGGTTGTGTCGGTGGTGTGTGATGATGACGGTGGTGTGTGGTGGTATCGGTGATGTGTGGTGGTGTCGGTGGTGTGTGATGCTGACGGTGGTGTGTGGTGGTTACGGTGGTGTGTGGTGGTGACGGTGGTGTGTTGTGGTGACGGTGGTGTGTGGTGGTGACGGTGGTGTGTGGTGGTGGCTGTTGTGTGGTGGTGGTGACGGTGGTGTATTGTGGTGACGGTGGTGTGTTGTGGTGACGGTGGGGTGTGGTGGTGACGGTGGTCTGTGGTGGTGGTCAGTGGTGATGGTGGTGTTTGATGGTGACGGTGGTGTTTGATGGTGACGGATGTGTTTGATGGTGACGGTGGTGTGTAATGGTGACGGTGGTGTGTGATGGTGACGATAGTGTGTGATGGTGACGATAGTGTGTGATGGAGACGGTGGCGTTTGATGGTGATGATAGTGTGTGATGGTGATGTGTGATGGTGACGGTGGTGTTTGGTGGTGACGGTTGTGTGTGATGTTGACGGTGGTGTGTGGTGGTGACAGTGGTGAGTGGTGGTGACGGTGGTGTGTGGTGGTGACAGTGGTGTGTGATGGTGACGGTGGTGTTTGATGGTGACGGTGGTGTGTGGTGGTGGCTGCGATGTGTGATGGTGACGGTGGTGTGTGTTGTTGATGGTGGTGTGTGATGGTGACGGTGGAGTTTGATGGTGGCGGTGGAGTGTGATGGTGACGGTGGCGTGTGGTGGTGACGATGTTGTGTGATGGTGACGATAGTTTGTGATGGTGACGATAGTGTGTGATGGTGACGATAGTGAGTGATGGAGACAGTGGTGTTTGATGGTGACGGTGTTGTGTGATGGTGACGGTGTTGTGTGATGGTGACGGTGTTGTGTGATGGTGACGGTGGTGTGTGGTGGTGGCTGCGTTGTGTGATGGTGACGGTGGTGTGTGTTGGTGATGGTGGTGTGTGATGGTGACGGTGGCGTGTGGTGGTGACGATGTTGTGTGATGGTGGATTTTGGTGATGACGGTGGTGTGTGGTGGTGACGGTGGTGTGTGGTGGTGACGTTAGTGTGTAGTGGTGATGGTGGTGTGTGGTGGTGACGGTGGTGTGTGGTGGTGACGGTGGTGTGAGGTGGTGTTGGTGGTGTATAATGCTGACGGTGGTGTGTTGTGGTGACGGTGGTGTGTGGTGGTGACGGTGGTGTGTGGTGGTGACGGTGGTGTGTGGTGGGGATGGTGGTGTGTGATGGTGATGGTGGTGTGTGATGGTGATGGTGGTGTGTGATGGTGAAGATAGTGTGTGATGGTGACGATAGTGTGTGATGGTGACGGTGGTGTGTGATGGTGACGGTGGTGTTTGATGGTGACGATAGTGTGTGATGGTGACGATAGTGTGTGTTGGTGACGATAGTGTGTGTTGGTGACGATAGTGTGTGATGGAGACGGTGGCGTTTGATGGTGATGATAGTGTGTGATGGTGACGGTGATGTGTGATGGTGACGGTGGTGTGTGGTGGTGACAGTGGTGAGTTGTGGTGACGGTGGTGTGTGATGTTGACGATTGTGTGTGATGGTGACGATAGTGTGTGATGGTGACGATAGTGTGTGATGGTGACGATAGTGAGTGATGGAGACAGTGGTGTTTGATGGTGACGGTGTTGTGTGATGGTGACGGTGTTGTGTGATGGTGACGGTGTTGTGTGATGATGACGGAAGCGTGTGGTGATGACGATGTTGTGTGATGGTGACGGTTGCGTGTGGTGGTGACGATGTTGTGTGATTGTGGATTTTGGTGATGACGGTGGTGTGTGGTGGTGACGGATGTGTGTGGTGGTGACGTTGGTGTGTAGTGGTGACGGTGGTGTGTGGTGGTGACGTTGGTGTGTAGTGGTGGCGGTGGTGTGTGGTGGTGACGGTGGTGTGTGGTGGTGACGGTGGTGTGTGGTGGTGACGGTGGTGTGTGGTGGTGACGGTGGTGTATAATGCTGACGGTGGTGTGTGTTGATGACGGTGGTGTGTGGTGGTGACGGTGGTGTATAATGCTGACGGTGGTGTGTGGTGGTGGCTGCGTTGTGTGATGGTGACGGTGGTGTGTGTTGGTGATGGTGATGTGTGATGGTGACGGTGGAGTTTGATGGTGACGGTGGAGTGTGATGGTGACGGTGGCGTGTGGTGGTGACGATGTTGTGTGATGGTGGATTTTGGTGATGACGGTGGTGTGTGGTGGTGACGGTGGTGTGTGGTGGTGACGTTAGTGTGTAGTGGTGATGGTGGTGTGTGGTGGTGACGGTGGTGTGTGGTGGTGACGGTGGTGTGAGGTGGTGATTGTGGTGTATAATGCTGACGGTGGTGTGTTGTGGTGACGGTGGTGTGTGGTGGTGACGGTGGTGTGTGGTGGGGACGGTGGTGCATAATGGTGACGGTGGTGTGTGGTGGTGTGTGATGGTGACGTTGGTGTGTGATGATGACGTTGGTGTGTGATGGTGACGGTGGTGTTTGATGGTGACGGTGGTGTTTGATGGTGACGGTGGTGTTTGATGGTGACGGTGGTGTGTGATGGTGACGGTGGTGTGTGATGGTGATGGTGGTGTGTGATGGTGACGATAGTGTGTGATGGTGACGATAGTGTGTGATGGTGACGGTGGTGTGTGATGGTGACGGTGGTGTTTGATGGTGACGATAGTGTGTGATGGTGACGATAGTGTGTGTTGGTGACGATTGTGTGTGATGGAGACGGTGGCGTTTGATGGTGATGATAGTGTGTGATGGTGATGTGTGATGGTGACGGTGGTGTGTGGTGGTGACAGTGGTGTTTGATGGTGACGGTGTTGTGTGATGGTGACGGTGTTGTGTGATGGTGACGGTGTTGTGTGATGGTGACGGTGGTGTGTGGTGGTGGCTGTGTTGTGTGATGGTGACGGTGGTATGTGTTGGTGATGGTGGTGTGTGATGGTGACGGTGGAGTTTGATGGTGACGGTGGAGTGTGATGATGACGGTGGCGTGTGGTGATGACGATGTTGTGTGATGGTGACGGTGGCGTGTGGTGGTGACGGTGGCGTGTGGTGGTGGCGATGTTGTGTGATTGTGGATTTTGGTGATGACGGTGGTGTGTGGTGGTGACGGATGTGTATGGTGGTGACGGTGGTGTGTGGTGGTGACGTTGGTGTGTAGTGGTGACGGTGGTGTGTGGTGGTGACGGTGGTGTGTGGTGGTGACGGTGGTGTGTGGTGGTGACGGTGGTGTGTGGTGGTGACGGTGGTGTATAATGGTGTCGGTGGTGTACGGTGGTGTGTGGTGGTGACGGTGGTGTATAATGGTGTCGGTGGTGTGTGGTGGTGACGGTGGTGTGTGGTGGTGACGGTGGTGTGTGATGGTGACGGTGGTGTGTGGTGATGACGGTGGTGTGTGGTGGTGACGGTGAGTAGTAGGGATGGCGGCGTATGCGCCTCATTGGATTTCGGGAAAAAAGTTCCGATATTACCCAGGGGCGTGTGTGCGCCTCATTGGATTTTGGGCAAATGGGGCGCATATGGCGTCGGGGTTTACACCAATTTTGAAAGAGGCGCATACAGCGTCGGGGTTTCAGGTAAATTAGGGCAGAGGACGATACGGCACACCGGATTCAACGAACTTTAGAAAGAGGACGCTACGGTGTCAGGTGTTCCAGGGGAATTTGGCCAGTCACAGATTTGGAGTTAAGGAATTCTTATGAGGAAAACAATTTCTGAGATTTTAGAAGTTTCTTATAAAAGTCAGGGCAAGTTTGCTTTTTATTACCGAGAATAAATGTCATAAAAAGTTATTTTAGTCCGTATACTTTTAAGTATACGGACTATATACGGTACGGTAGGAGCATCGCCTGCTCCTACCTCTCACCCCTTTAGCCTCACCTCACACCATCTCCCTCCCCTGCGTCACCTGTTCCGACCTCATTCCAGCCAGCTAGCCAGACGCCGCCTGCAGGTCACCTCCATAATCTTATCTTATCTTCTCCATAATATCTGGACCGTCCCTCCCCCTCTCTCTACCTGTTACCTTGCCCCCTCTCCGTCTTCATATTGTTCATTCATAATTCCGTACAGCTATTTTAGACATCATAATGTTTATTCCTTTACATTAAACGAGTCAGTTTTACACAAATCAACCGAGGCATCTCAATGTAACCTTTAATACTTAAGCTACCTCCGAGACTATCTAATCTGCCGCCGGCTACCTGCCCCGAGGCCTTCAACGCCTGTTCCTACCTCGCACCTCTCATCACCTGCCCCCGCCTCTCACTCCCGCGTCACCTACGCCGACCCCACCAAACGCTGCCGCCAACTCACCGCCGCAATCTTATCTAGACCGTCCCGCTCTACCTGTTACCTTACTCTCTTTCCTTATTCATTATCATTAATATTGTTCTTTCATAAAATCCGTACAGATATTTTAGACTTCGTTATTCTAGTTCCTTTACATTAAACAAGTCAGTTTACACAAATCAACCGAGTCAGTAAGCAAGCTCCAGCTCCTGTCCTCCTCCTTAGTCCCCTTTTGTAGATTGAATAATATCAGCCCAATCTCCCTGAAATTTTAAAACAGACTTCTTTCAGACTTAATAAATCAATCAAATCATTTCAGTAAGCAAGCTCCAGCTCCTGTCCTCTGCCTTAGTTCCCTCTCATATCTTCCCTAGTATCTAACAAAGCCCCCTTTAATTTTAAACGTAGCTATTTCAAAACGTCGTACAATGCAACAATTTAGTTACCGAGCTCCAGCTCTCGTCCTCCACCTTACTTCCCTCTCGTATCTTCGCTAATGTTACGGACCCAAGTCCAGCGTCGGAGCACGGAGCAGTGACGACAATGCCATCTGTGAGTCCGCTCCCGAAACCACCTCCAAATGGAAAACGCCATCTAATGAGGACGGGATATACCGGCCACATGTGCTGGATTCCCATCTTAATCAGCTCATAACGTAGCCGCTGCTGACCTCTGGTGAGGTGGCGCTTAGACAGTGAACGCCATCTATGGAGCAGAGAGGTGGACGTTTGTGTCTAAGCCTGTAAGTGAGGTGCCCTAGAGCGTCCCAGTATTAATGACGTATCTGATTGCAGAGTCGACCTGGGACTGCTGTGTTGGACGATGGGGCAGTCTACCCAAGGCAGGCAAGGTCTCTTCACGAGTCTGCTTTGAAGAAGCTATGAGTCACCCCCGGACGAACTCTGTTGAGAGTGTAATAGCCTGCCTGAGGAGTGGCAGTGTCGGGAATCACCTTATCCGGGGCTGACTGGTGGAAGAGACTAGCCTCTGTGGTGCTTAGTGAGGAGAGTGATCAGCGGGTCACACGAGGCTCCTGCCTAGGGCTCGCAACCCTAGTATCGGTCTTGGAGTGGCCTACACAGCGGAGCTGATCGGTACCTGCCAGCTACAGGCTGGATTGTGGTTGAAGGCCTCCACGACGAAGCACCCAGTGGGACTGTGATTTGGCTGGCCTGTGGCCAGGATAGATTCGTCATAGTCATAGTGGATTCATCGTGGGCCACGGAAGAAGGAACCAGGGCTACCCAGAGTGAGCACCGTCGAGCATCCAGTGTCTTTGGAGGAAGACGAACCTGTACATAATTGTGTAGTTATAATCCCCGTGTGTGACTGTTCTTTATTTATACATGGTGGTGGAAATATATATCGGAAAAACTGGAACATTTGTATCCCTCCCCCTTTAATTTAACTTGCGTTACGGAACACACCCCTTGAAAGCCTCTACTAACTTGGGGCCGGGTTCCCAAACTCTACTACCATCAAAGAAGAACCCGGTTGCATCCCAGTAGGGTCGTAACAGCTAATAACCCAACAATTTTCCTGAAATTTAAACCCATCGTACTTTTAACTAAGTAAATAAAGAAAAAATAGTGTTACAAAACTCTAGCTCTTGTCCTCTGTCCAAGTTCCCTCCTGTGAATTCATTACTATCAGATCAATTCCCCTGAAATTTAAGATCACTATATTTCTACGTAGTAAAATAAATCAAGACATTAACTGAGTTTCAGCTCATGTCCTCCACCGTAGTTCAATGTTCATCAAATTATTTCAGATCAAGCCCCTCTCCAGTCTATCAAAGTAAACATCGTCGCCTTTAATACCCTTTTTGTACTCAGCTATGTAATATTTACACGGTAATATAACACCTTACCTTCAATACCTTTTGTTTACCTAAGTAAGCAATAATCACACGGTCAAAAATCTCACCTTACCCTTTCCCTCCCTTACCTTCTCATCCCCAACTTATCCAAACCTACAATAATCGTACTGTATTTGCATATTTTCTCTATGTTCACTGTGTTCTTCGTATTCTCATCCATGTTTTCTGTGTTCACTCCATGTTCTTTAAATGTTCACTGCCCATTCAGTTCATATTTTCACAATTATCTCCATTTTTTCTATCATCTTTCTCTTAGTCTCATGATGTTCTCTACAAATTCTAGTCATATTTTCTATGTTTTCATGTTCATCGCATGATCTCTTTACAACTTTTATACTCAATATTCATTCTGTCTTCCATATTTTTTGTGTTCTTTGGCAATATTCATGTTCCTCTACAAGTTCATGTTCCTCACAAGATCACTTCGTTTATCACCTTCACTTACATGTTTTCTACATTCTTTGTCATATTCTCTATGTTCTTCACAAGTTCATTGTTTATTCTTTGTATTCCCTATGTTCCTTATATGTCTTCATGTTCTCTGTAAGTTCATATTCCCAGCATGTTGACTATGTTCATCAACTTTTCTTACATGTTTTCTGGGTAAGTTCATATTCCCCTTATGTTCACCGTGTTCATTCCCTTACATGTTATTTAACGTTCCTTAACTAAAAAAATCTTTCGCCGATCAACTAAAAACATAGTCACTTTCGTCATTTCTCACCTAAACTTTTAATTCAATCAACTAAAAATAGTCAGGATTAGCCTCGTTCAACACTGTTCTTAACTAAAATGGCCTTTCGCTTAGCTAAAAAATTGTCAAGGAAACTATCCAGCACTGTTCATAACTAACTTTATCCATCGTCAATCAACTGAAAATAGTAAAGTGTAGACACTTTCCAACACTGTTCTTAACTAAATTAACCTTTCATTTCGGTACCCCCTCCCCATCCGGCCCGTTGGCGTCGTGAGGGGGCTTGGTGGACGGCTGCCGGAGTGTGATGCTCCGTTGGGCAGCCCTCTGTCCTTTTCTGGCCTTGCACTCCTACTGCTGTTTTCTCCAATTGTGCTGGATCGCTTTTCCTTTTCCTTATGTTTCGTTTTTCTCCCCCCTCTTCTCCTATCTGCTTGTCGTTTCCTGCTGACCTTTTGCTTGTTTTGGATTCTTTCTTTGGACTTCTTCTATTTTGACGCCCGGGTGCTTGAGGAGGCATACTCTTGCACCCGTAGAACTGTAGTACCCAACGTCTCGAGCGAGGGGAACCTTTTATTGTCAATCCCCCTTTCGTCGCTGAACCCGATCTCGACGGACTGACGGTTCTTAAGGTGGCGTTTGTGGGGCGTATACTCACGACGCACCCCTAGGGGGCCCCGGCATGATCGGCGATAGCTTCCTGTTGGGTGTCCTGCCTCTAATTGTGGCTCCATGGTGGGTATGGGGGCACATTCGTGGATGAATTTGTCACTTCTCGTCTCTATGTCGTTGAATGTTTCCGTTGAACCCTCTCAGGCTCGTGGGGTGGGCGACCAAGCCCCCGAGTCGGCCTGTATTGGAAGACCAGGCTCTGTAGCTCCCGCTGCGTTGGGCCCCGACCTTGCTCCTCCTTTGACCGTCCTGACTTCTTCCCCCAGCTCCCCTCCCTCCTCTGTGGTTGGATCGAGCCTCCAGCCCCCGGTGGTGACCACTTCGTCCCCTGGTGTGGCTATGTCTTTCGTTGTGACTACTGCGCCTTTTGACCCCTCTCTCTCTAGGGGTTCTCAACGCCGTTCGCGCCCCAACCGCACTCGCTCGATTCCTTCTCGTGCTGATGCGTATCAGGCCTTGTTTGGTCCTGCTTCATGGGCCAAATACTTTGATCTCCTCCCTCTTGATTCTGCGCCTCCTGACGATTTCTCCCTCCATCGGCATCTTGTAGATTCCGTGGATGCTTCTGTTACTTTGAACCCCACTCGTCTCGATACACGTGTCGTTGCTGCTCCTTCTCAGGATGCGGCTTCCCGCTTGGCTGCCTTATCTTGCCTTGGCGAGATCCCTGTTCGGGTCTCCAAGAACGTTCAGATGAATGCCAGTGTTGGCACTATTCTCCTCCCACCCCATGTTGCAACCGGTGTTCGGAATCTGCAGGATTGCCACGATGATATTCGGCATATCCTTGATGCCCAAGGCCATTCTGTCCTCCAGGTTGACTCGTTTACTCGTCCCCCTCGTGGTCGTCGCCGTCAACCCCTTCGCGTTGTGAAGATCACCTTCGATGGTAGGACCCTTCCATCCTCTGTCATTCTTGCTGGTGCTAGGTGCTCTGTCCAGGAGTATATTCCTTCTCCTCGACTTTGTAACAAGTGCTGGAGGTTTGGGCATGGTGCCCTCCGCTGCTCTGGGACTGTCTCTCTCTGTCCTTTGTGTGGGAGTGAAGGTCACTCTAAGTCGGAGTGCACTTCTCCCCAGGCTCGTTGCCTCAACTGCGGTGAGGCCCATCCTACCTTCTCCCGTGCGTGTGTCCATTACAAGCTTGAGGCAGCCGTCCTCAACTTGAAGCACCGGGAGCGTTTATCTTTTCCTGAGGCGAGGCGCCAGGTTCGCCGGCTCCCGCCTTTTGCTAATATCTCTTATGCTCGCGTGTTGCGCTCTTCCTCTCCTCGTCCTTCCCGCCTTCCTCAGACTCACAACCGTTTCCGGGCCTTGGACCCTGATGTGCCCACTGCCCCCTTCTTTGTTCCTTTGGGTTCTCTCCCGAAGGATCCTCCTCCTGGTCCTCTGTCTGGGGTTCCCCTTTCTTCTACCCGGTCTGTCGTGTCTCCTGTGTCTTCTTCCTCGTCCCCCTCCGATCCTCCTTCCCATCCTCTTCCTCCATCTATCGGCTCACCCCACCGCCTGTCGGTGCGGGCGGATGTCCATCGCTCTCCTAACGGCCGTCGTGTGTGCTCTCGTTCAGCTTCTCCTGTTGAGACACTGGAATCCGTTGCCCGGTACGTATTTGCTGGGACACCGGTCTCTTTAAGTCAGAAGCGAAAGCCTGGCTCCTCTCCTTCCTCTTCCCCGGCGGGTAAGAAGGCTTCGCTTTCTTCCTCAGCTCCTACTTCTGGCTCTGTTGCTCCTTCCCCTCCCGTTTCAGTGATTGCACCCCCTGTTCCTGCTATGGAGGTTTCTTTGGCCCCTGCTTCCCTTTCGGTTGCTGCTCTTGCTGAGGTGCGCTCCCCTCTTTCTACTCCCCCCTCTTCCTGCTGCTGTCCTTGTCTGCTCCTCTCCGTTGTCTCCTCCTCTTCCTCCTCCTCCTCCTCCGGACCCCGCCCACCCGCCTCTTATCTGTTCTCCCGTTTCCTTCCCTCTGTCTTTGCTCAGTTTAGCCATGCCCCCTAACCCTGACTTTGCTGACCCTGATCCCGACCCTGATATTCTTTAACGTGCTCTGTTGCTCTTTCGCCTTTGTTTCTTCCTTGTTCTCTGTTTTTGTCCTTTCTCTTCTCGTCGTTGTCCATTCTTCAATGGAACGTTCGAGGTTATTACGCCAATTTCCTCGAACTCCAACTTCTGATTTCGCGGTTTTCGCCCCTTTGTGTCTGTCTCCAGGAGCCAATGCTTGGTGCTCGTCCTGGTCGTTTTCGTGGCTATTCCTTTCTCTCCCCCCCCCCCAGCCATTGCTGGGGCTTCTAATTCTTCTGCTCTCTTGATTCGTGCTGATATTCCCTTTGTTCCTTTGCTTTTTCCTTCGCCTCTCCATTGTTCTGCTGCTCGTATCTTTGTGGGGAAATGGTACACAGTTTGTTCCATTTATCTCCCCCCGAGTGTCCCGCTCTCTCTTCCTGATTTGAAACACCTCCTAGACTCCTTGCCGGAGCCTGTGCTCCTGCTGGGTGACTTCAATTGTCGTCATTCTCTTTGGGGTGACGTTCTGACGAATACCCGGGGTCGCCTCCTTGAGCCGTTTCTCCTCTCTTCTTCCCTGTCTGTTCTGAATTCTGGTGAGCCCACTCATTTGGACTCTCGGACTCGCACCCTTTTTTGTCTTGATCTTTCTCTCTGCTCTTCTTCTCTTTACTTAGATTTCACGTGGCAGGTTCTTGATGACCTCCATGGAAGTGATCATTTCCCCATCCTTGTTTCCTTTTTCTCTTTTCGCCCTTCCCTCTCTTTTCCTAGGTGGCAGTTTGCTAAGGCAGACTGGACCCTATTTACCCTCAGTGCTGCTCTCTCTGACCTCTCCCTTCTGCCTCTCTCTCGCGCTCTCCTCCTTTTTCATGACACTGTCTTCAACGCTGCCCTCCGCTCTATTCCTCGCTCTTCCTCTCGGGGTCCACGGAAGTGCGTTCCCTGGTGGAATGCGGACTGTGCTCGGGCTGTCCGCTCTAAGCGTGCGGCCTGGAAGAGGAACCGCCGTAGGCAGACGACCGATTCTTTTCTTTTCTTTCGGAGAGCGAGTGCGGTGGCCCGTAGGGCCATCCGTACGGCTAAACGTGAATGTTGGGCATCTTATGTCTCAACAATTACGTCCGAAACCCCTCTGACCCAGATCTGGAAGCGTATCCGCAAGATAGCGGGTAAGTTCGTTCCCGATGTTTCACCGGTCCTTCACCTCCATGATACTCTTGTGGCGGACCTGTTGCAGGTCGCTTCCGAACTGGGTTCCCACTTTTCTTCTGTTAACTCTGGTCTTCATCTTCCCCAATCTTTCCTTCTTCGTAAACCTGTCCTTGAGTCTCGTCCTTTAGATTTCTGCACTCATCTTCAGCTTCCCTATAATGATCCCTTCTCTCTCTCTGAACTTCGTTCTGCCCTGGCCCTCTGCGGTGCTACGGCGGCGGGCTCCGATGGTATTCATTATGAGATGCTTCGCCGTCTCCCTCCGAGCACGTCTCAGTATTTACTGAGTCTGTATAATCGGATCTGGGAGTCGTCGTCAGTCCCTGAGGACTGGCTCGATGCCGTTGTCCTCCCTGTTCGCAAACCGGGGTCTCTGGGTACTTCCCCTAAGGACTTTCGCCCTATTGCTCTCACAAGTTGTGTCTGCAAACTCTTTGAACGTATGGTTAACGTTCGTCTAATGTGGTTCCTTGAACACCATCACCTCCTCTCCCCTTCTCAATTTGGTTTCCGCAAGTGCCGCAGCACGACAGATGTCCTGGTGAACTTGGAGGTCTATATTCGTACTGCTTTTGCTGCGAAGACCTCCGTTGTTGCCGTCCTTTTTGACCTGGAAAAGGCTTACGACACCCCTTGGCGTTATCATATCCTATCTCAACTTCATTCTTTTGGCCTTCGTGGTCATCTCCCTCTCTTTCTCCGCGGCTTCCTCTCTCGTCGTTCCTTTCGGGTGCGCCTTGGTACCGCTCTCTCCCCCTCTTTTCAGCAATACGAAGGTGTGCCCCAGGGTAGTGTTCTGAGCACTACTCTTTTTCTGGTTGCCCTCAATGGTCTTCTTTCCTCTCTTCCTTCTGGTGTCTTCTCCGCTCTCTATGTCGATGATCATACCCTTTGTTGTCAGGGTGATGATTCGCCTCTCCTTCAACGCCGGCTTCAACTTGCAATTGATGCCGTGTCGTCTTGGGCCACTGATCATGGCTTCAAGTTCTCTACTTCTAAGACTTGTGCCATGACTTTTACGCGGAAACGGGTTGTTCTTCGTCCCTCTTTGTCACTTTATGGTCATCCCCTTGAATACAAAGATTCCGCGAAGCTTTTGGGGTTATTCCTTGACACTCGTTTGTCTTGGTCTCCCCATATCTCTTACCTCCGTGTTGAGTGCTCTAAGGCCCTTACCCTCCTTCGGGTCTTGTCCCATACTTCTTGGGGGGCAGATAGGCGCACTCTCCTTGCTTTACATTCCTCTCTCGTCCTGTCTAAGCTCGATTATGGTTGCCCTGCTTACTCGTCTGCTTCTCCTTCTACTCTTCGCCGTCTTGATGCTTTGCACCATACTGGGTTGCGCCTCAGTTCTGGTGCCTTTCGTTCGACTCCCGTCCTTAGCTTGTATGTTGACACTGGCTTCCTGTCTCTCCAGGACCGCCGTGATCGCTACTGTCTTCGCTATCTTGCGCGGTCCTTGCAACATCCTTCCTCTCGCCTCTGTCGTGCTTTAACTTTTACCCCTCCTGCGGTTCCTGTTCCTCTTCACCACCTCCCTCTTTCTGTCCGGTTATCTCGCCTGCAGGATTCTCTTTCCGTTCGTATTTCTGATGTTTCTCCTCGTGTTGTTCCTTCTTTGCCCCCGTGGAGGGTCCCTCTTCCGCGGTTTTGTACATCCTTGACCCGTTTCACTAAAGCTTTTACCCCTCCTACGGTTCTAAAACGCCTTTTCCTCGAGCACTTTTCTTCTCACTCCCGCTCCGTTTCTGTCTTCACCGATGGGTCTAAGTCAGCGGACGGTGTTGGCTACTCTGTTGTTTTTCCTGATCGCACTTATATGTGTCGCTTGCCTCCGGAGACTAGCGTCTTTACAGCGGAACTTTATGCTATTCTCTATGCTCTTCGTCTCCTGCTTTCTCGTTGTCAGTCTTCCTTTGTAGTTGTTGTTGACTCTCGTAGTGCCCTCATGGCTCTCGGGTCCTTTAATCCGGTTCATCCAGTGGTTGTCGAGATCCAGCATTGGCTGTTTCTCGTTCACAGTAAATTTAAGTCGGTTGAGTTTTGTTGGGTTCCCAGCCATATTGGTGTGTCTTTAAATGAGCGTGCGGATGCTGCCACCAAGGAAGCTGTCCGCTCTTGTCCCATCTCTCGTAAGGGCATTCCGTATTCCGACTTTTACCCGGTTATCCATTCCTCAGTCTTTACCCGTTGGCAGGCTTCTTGGTTGTCTGTTACTGGTAACAAGCTCCGTACTCTTAAATGTTGTGTTTCCTCGTGGCAGTCCTCCTCCCACCGTAACCGGCGGTGGGAAACAGCTCTGGCGAGGTTGCGTATTGGCCATACTCGCTTAACCCATGGTCATTTGATGGAGCGCCGCCCTGCTCCTTATTGTCCTAGTTGCATTGTCCCTCTTACGGTCGTGCATGTCCTTCTTGAATGTCCTGACTTCCAGGACGAGCGTGTGTCTTGCTTTACGACCGCCCCTCGCGGTCACCTGTCCCTCGATAGAATTCTTGGTGACTCGGATACTTTTGATATCGTTCGCCTTATGCGTTTTTGTTCTCGTATTGGCATCCTTGGTGATATTTAGCGCCCTCTGATTATTTTGCGTATTTGATGGTGCTACATAGCCTTCCCGGTTTGGTGCCTTCTTTTGATTATTACTTACTTACTTTCATTTCGGTAAAAAATAGTCAAATGTAACTTTTTCAGCACTTTCGTAACTAAAATTATATGTCGTTAAGTAAGAAATATAGTCAAAGACACTCTTCCAGACATCACGGACTTACTCAAAGACATCAAAGTTGCACTCAAAGACAACCTTTGAGACATCAAAGACATCCTTTGAGACATCAAAGACACCTCTCGAGACAACAAAGACACTCTTCGAATCATCAAGGACACTCAAACATACCAAAGGTACTCTTCGAGATATCAAAGTTATTCTTCGAGACATCAAAGTTGCTCTGTAAGATATCATCGTTCATCAAACTTATTCTCAAAGTCGTCAAAGATATTCTCAGAGACATCAAAGTCTTTCTCAGAGTCATCAAAAGGTATTTTCAGTCATCAAAGTTAATCTGTAAGTCATCAAAGTTATTCTCAGAGACACCTTCGTTTATCAGAGAAACTTTCCAAAACATCTTCGTTCATCAAAGTTATTCTCAGAGTCATCAAAGGTATTTCCAGAGTCAAGGTTATTGTCTAAGACATCAATGTTGTCCTCTAAGACATAAAAAGTTATTCTCAATGTCATCAAAAGTTAATCTCTGAGCTATCAAAAATACTACTCATGTTCACAAAAGTCATTATCAAAGTCATCAAAGATATTCTTAGAGTCATCAGAGGTAATCTTTAACTCGCCATCGTTCATCATAGTCATTCTCTAAGTCATCAAAGTTGTTCTCTAAGAAATCAAAGTCATTCTCAGTCATCAAAAGTTATTCTCTGTCATCAAAGGTAATTTCTAAGTCACTTTCATTCATCAAAGTTATTCTGTAAGTCATAAAAGTTATTCCCAGAGACATTAAAAAATTAATCTCAGTCAACAAAAAGTTAATCTCCGTCATCAAATGTTATTCTCTGTTACGGCCCTCTCGGGACGCAACGGGGTTCTTGCTCTGATGTTGTTAGAGGAAGATATAGGTATCCGTTCCCAAGCCAGTAGTGGCTATCAAGGGATGAGATCCGTGACGCAAGTAACTTAAAAGGGAGTATGGAAAGATAGTTAAGAACTTAATATTATAATTAACACCATCACCATTTAAATATATAGAAATAAAACGTACACAAGGGGGAGGGGTATTAACACTATGCAAGGGGATTATTCACTGTAGTCTTCTGCTGAAGACTCTGGTGCCACACCACTTTCGGTGCCGATTCCTTGGTGCTCTCTTCGTGGCCTTAAGACGTGTCCTCTGAGAACGCCGAGTCTACCCTGGCCACAGGTCAGCCACAACACAGGTCCACTGGGGGCACCGTCGTGGAGGCCGTCAACCACACGTCCAGCAGGTCTGCTGGCAGGTACTGAGCCACCAAGGCAGGTACGGCCACTCCACGAACGATAAAAGGGGTACGCCCTAGACAGGAGTCTCGTGTGATATCACCAATCACCCTCCTGTCCTCAATACCCCAGTGGATTATCGTCTCCAACCGTCGGTCCCGGGTAAATCCTTTAACGGCCACTCCAATGGCAGGCTAACACACCACAGTGTTCTTCCGGGGGGGACGACGTCACAACAGCTGCAGCAAACTTCACAGTATGGAGACTGGCTGCCTCGGGTAGACTGACTCCACCTTCAACACAGTGGTCCCAGGTCGGCTCTGTAAGCAGACACGTCATTAATAACCGGGACACTAATACACCACACTCACAGGCTCAGATACAAACGCCCGACATATCCACTCCCTAGATGGCGCTGTCGTCGGCGCACCACCTCACCAGAGGTCAGGAGCGGCGGTGTTGAGCGCTGAACCAGACTGGAAACTGGTCCTCGAGGCCAGTACACGCTGTCCTCACTAGGTGTCGTCGTTCGTTTGGCGGGGGTTTCGGGAGCTGACCCACAGATGGCGTGTTTGTCACTGCTCCAGGCACGGACGCTGGATCCGGGTTTGTAACACCTCCCCACCAAAAAGAATTTGGTTTGGGGTTCTATAAAAAGAAACACAAACCAAATTAGTACGACGACACAACTCCAAATGGACACACATGCTTTATAATCTGGGATGTCGAGGCTGTCACGTCTACAGAACTGTCCTAATTGCCATTTCCGGCACAACGGGAACTTGCAGATAGAAGGCAATGATCTGCCTGACGTAATCTTCCACGTCTCCCACATCTCCACTGCGATGTCAAGCAGGGGCATCATTTCACACCTCTCTAGTAAGGATCCGTGTAGACACGGTCTGGGGTGACTCGACACTTCTCTGCGTCGAGGCACCGATGACGGCTGATCACAGACGGCGTTTCTGGTACCGGTGCGATGGTCCTTCAGGGAGACAGGAACCTGGAATACAGGGGTCTGATAATTCAGAGTGATAGCGACAATGGGCAAGTCAGTACTTACTATACACTCCTCTACTAGGTCCACACCTAGTTCCAACAGGGCTGCTTGCTCACCGAAGATGGCATTCGCTCTGCCCCCGTCAGGTCGACCAACGTTCCGTATAACGCTGTGTTGAGGCTCAGCAGTCACGCGGGGGGTGTCAACCTGTCGGAAACAGTCACTCACATTATCACATATCGTACCTCCTGTATCATCTATTACCTCCCAGGTCCCTTCTTCAACTGCAACACTTGCAGTGCAAATCTCTAATCCCAGGGACCTCTTCTCGATGTTCACGGGAGCCATCATCCTTCGGGTCGTCCACTGATCCTTACTGAGAACACAGAGAGCACATAGGAGAACAAAACAAAATACTGCTAAGAAACATGGGGTCAATTGAGGGATATGCTTCCCGAGCCAGTCATGTCCATAGCCGGCAACATCCACTAGCCTGGCTTGGACCGAAGAGGGCACTAGACCTTTTGAACACACCTCACATACCTCTGAAGTCTGGGGAATCTCTGGCTGGTTCAATACACGCTGTACCTTGCCATACCGCAAGTACACATCCGCCTTCGCTCCAGACTCGTTGGTATCTGTGGGTGCCTGCACACAAGGCCTCTCTTCGTGCTCAGGTACCTCTGCCTTCTTAACTTCATGTTCCTTGTCGAGAGAATCAGGAGACACTGCTAGAACGCTCTCAATCTGTAGGCGAGAGGACAAATTAAACATAGTTACATCCGGGTCTGTCTTTACCGGGACATTACCATTGCCTGTAGACACCTCCGACCTTGCTGTTCTGGTAGACTCGTCCACAATCTTGGAAAGATTGATGCTCCAATCGGTCACCAAGTCGTTGGCTAGTACCACGTCAATCCCAGCCACAGGGAGGGTATCGACTACTGCCAACTCACATGTGCCGCTGAAATAAGGCGAATCAAGATGTACTGGCACTAAGGGGGCGATGTACTGCGTCCTAGGAAACCCAACCAGGATCACCTCTGGTCTTCCATCCACACTTACTCCCTCGGGTAACGAGCTCTTCACGATCAGGGACTGGGCTGCTCCACTATCTCTGAGCACTACAATTGATCTACCAGTATGATCACTCGTTACATACCCGGTTGAAGTGTGAGGGGCCAACAAACTTGGTCCTTCCTGCGTCGTCGTAGACTGGTTTCCTACTGGTGATGTAACACAGCTCACCAACATCACCTCCCTTCGTGCGCTGCCACCTCTTCTACCTCGGCACCTAGCAGCTATGTGCCCTTTCTGCCCACAAGTCCAGCACACCATATTCCTCCTTGGACTACGGTGTTTCGGACTACTGGGACTTGTTCTTCGGGGGCTACTTGGGGGCGTCTTCTTAGCACTTTGTGGGACGGGTCTTTCTTCTTCGTCGTGAGGTCTGTCAAACCGGCGCTGGTAATTCCTCGGGACGTACTTAGCAGACGGCCTATGAGTCAGGATATACTCTTCAGCCATGGTGGCTGCTGCACTCAAGGTCTCTACCTGCTGTTCCTCTAAGTACGTCTTCAGGTCTATAGACAAACAATCCTTGAAGTCCTCGAGCAGAATCAGCTGCTCGAGGTCTTCCTTGGTCTCCACCTTCCGAGAGGCGCACCATTCTTGAAAAAGTCGCTCCTTGATGGTGGCGAATTCGGTGAAAGTGTGCTCTGAGGTCTTCTTCAGGTTTCGGAACTTTTGCCTATATGCCTCAGGTACCAATTGGTACGCCATGAGCACCACTTTCTTCACCATATCGTAATCGCCGGAGTCGTCAAGGGATAACGTAGAGTAGGCAATTTGGGCCTTCCCAGTCAAGACTGACTGTATCATGATGGCCCAATTCTCCCTTGGCCACTCCAAAGAGGCAGCGACTTTCTCGAAGGCTGCAAAGAACTTCGAGACTTCCCTCTCATTGAATTTGGGGACCATTTTGATATTTCTTACCGGATCGAAACCGCTTACTCCAGTTTGTCTCTGTCCAGCGCCTAATCTTAATACTTCTAGTTCATGTTGTCTCTGTCTTTCTTCTCTCTCTCTTTCTCGTTCTTCTCTCTCTCTTCTCTCTTCTCTTTCTCGTTCTTCTCTCTCTCTTTCTCGTTCTTCTCTCTCTCGTTCTCGTTCTTCTCTCTCTCTTTCTCCCTTCCGGTCTTCTAATTCTAAACGTCTCATCTCTAATTCTTTATCTTGTCTCTCTCGTTCCATTTCTAATTTCTTCCACTCAATTTCTCTATTAATTTCCAAGGCACGCATCTTGACAGTTAGGAAGCTGATATTAAGCTCACCTGCATCACTGTCAACGTCGCTGCCCTTATCTTCCTTTTCCGTGGAAGCTAGTTCCTCACCTTCCCTTGTACTAGGAGTCTCTCCTTCCTGTTTCTCTTCTGCCTTCAGGTGCCGGTGAACCTTGGACAAGATCTCCACACGGGAATCACTGGCACGGATCTTGATCTCCAGGTAGGCGCTCACTAGTACAAGTTCCGGTTTGCTCAGATACTTTAATCTGGCAAGACAGTCCACTCTGTTCAGAAAAGCCTGAACATCGTCCAGATCATCGATGGTAGCCTTTTCTGCCATTGTCACAGATGGAACACTCAACTAGCACTTAACACACCGCTTACACGTTAGCACTTAACGCACCGAGCACTGTTCTACGCCAATATTGCACTTTATCGCACCAAACACTGCACTTGCCAATATTGCACGTAAACACTTCGGGCACCACACTACCCAATATTGCACTGAGTCCAAGCGAACACTTCGCTCTACAATATTGCACTAAATCACTGAGCACCGCACTAGTCAATATTGCACTTAATCGCTTAATCACAGCGAGCACCGCACTGCACAATATCGCACTTAGTCACTCTGAGCACCGCACAGGACGTATAACGTCACAATCGTCACACAGGGGGAATTATATACAGGGATTACGCCACTTCACCACCCCTGTCAAACATACTTAACAAGGGGTCGGATCCCGCTGGGGATGCCAATTATGTTACGGCCCTCTCGGGACGCAACGGGGTTCTTGCTCTGATGTTGTTAGAGGAAGATATAGGTATCCGTTCCCAAGCCAGTAGTGGCTATCAAGGGATGAGATCCGTGACGCAAGTAACTTAAAAGGGAGTATGGAAAGATAGTTAAGAACTTAATATTATAATTAACACCATCACCATTTAAATATATAGAAATAAAACGTACACAAGGGGGAGGGGTATTAACACTATGCAAGGGGATTATTCACTGTAGTCTTCTGCTGAAGACTCTGGTGCCACACCACTTTCGGTGCCGATTCCTTGGTGCTCTCTTCGTGGCCTTAAGACGTGTCCTCTGAGAACGCCGAGTCTACCCTGGCCACAGGTCAGCCACAACACAGGTCCACTGGGGGCACCGTCGTGGAGGCCGTCAACCACACGTCCAGCAGGTCTGCTGGCAGGTACTGAGCCACCAAGGCAGGTACGGCCACTCCACGAACGATAAAAGGGGTACGCCCTAGACAGGAGTCTCGTGTGATATCACCAATCACCCTCCTGTCCTCAATACCCCAGTGGATTATCGTCTCCAACCGTCGGTCCCGGGTAAATCCTTTAACGGCCACTCCAATGGCAGGCTAACACACCACAGTGTTCTTCCGGGGGGGACGACGTCACAACAGCTGCAGCAAACTTCACAGTATGGAGACTGGCTGCCTCGGGTAGACTGACTCCACCTTCAACACAGTGGTCCCAGGTCGGCTCTGTAAGCAGACACGTCATTAATAACCGGGACACTAATACACCACACTCACAGGCTCAGATACAAACGCCCGACATATCCACTCCCTAGATGGCGCTGTCGTCGGCGCACCACCTCACCAGAGGTCAGGAGCGGCGGTGTTGAGCGCTGAACCAGACTGGAAACTGGTCCTCGAGGCCAGTACACGCTGTCCTCACTAGGTGTCGTCGTTCGTTTGGCGGGGGTTTCGGGAGCTGACCCACAGATGGCGTGTTTGTCACTGCTCCAGGCACGGACGCTGGATCCGGGTTTGTAACATTCTCTAAGTAACCTTTCGTTCATCAGAGAAGCTTTCTAAGATATCTTCGTTCATCAGAGTTGTTCTCTAAGACAACCTCAGACATAAAATTTCTCTCCAAAATGTAACTTGTTCAGTTTTTCATATCAAACTTACATTTCTGTTAAAATATATTTTCTTCGTCACTTTACCTTAAAACTGTTCTCTGAACAACACTGCATAAACCTACCTAACCTATCCTCCCTACCTAATGTTACTTACCTAGCATAACGTTCCTAAACCTAACCTAGCTTACATAACCTAACCTAACTAAACCAAACCTAACTTAACCCAACCAAACTTACCTAACCTAGCTTACCTAACCTAACTTACCTAACCCAGCTGACATAACCTAACCTAACCTACCTATCTTAACTTAACTAACCTTACCTTACCTAACCTATCTTACCTAACCTAACTTACCTATCCTAACTTACCTATCCTAACTTACCTAACCTAACCTAACTTACCCAACCTAACCTACCTTATCTACCTATCCTAACTTAACATAAATTACCTAACTCAACCTAACCTAACTTAACCTAACCTAACTTACCTAACCTAACTTACCTATCCTAACTTAACTAACCTAACTTACCTTACCTAACCTAACTTAACCAAACCTAACTTACCTTACCTATCCTAACTTAACTAACCTAACCAAACCTACCTAACCTAACCTAACTTAACCTAGCCAAGCTTACATAACCTAACCTAACTTACCCAACCTAACCTAACTTAACGTAAATTACTTAGCTTAACCTAACCTAACTTACCTATCCAACCTTAACTAACCTAACCTAACTTAACCTAACCTAACTTACCCAACCAAACCCAAATATCCCACAATATGGTCCTTATCGAACCGGATAGGCATTAAATTTATAATTAAAATATTAACCATTAATAGCTAATCCTTGTGTGATAGAAGCTAGACTAACTATTTAATTAATTGTGTCAACTAACAGTGTAACACACCAGTTAGCCTAGATCACACTAACAGCTATCTTATACATAGCTTTAGTGGGTCATAACCAATTACCCACAACATTCAGACCTACACTTCATACTGAAGTAGAACCCTTAGGTCACCAAGGGCAACAGCTCATAACCTTATATTAATCACTAACACCAATTAAGTGTTAACCATTTAGGCTATACCAATGTTTCAATGTGGCTGTCAGCAGACTGTCCATTATAGCCTGAATCCATGTTATAATTATTGATTCACTCAAGTCAGTGGATCATTAACATTTAGGGATCCAGTATACTAATATAAATTACTGATCTCATATTAGTTAATCATTACTAACCCTGATAATATTTTATTCCTCCATTAGGAGTACATTCAGGAGTTAGATAATATTTACGGCAGTAGAATACTTGCCAAACACAATTAATTCCTTTGTGTTCATTTAATTTCTTATACACATAATTACACAAGTGTATATTATATAAAATACAAAAAACCCAAAAACACAGCACAATTATTTGCACATTACTGCACCATAATATAATCTTATGCCAACCTTCATTAGGTAGCAATTTAGGCTGTGATTGTGTTGAATTTGGCACAAGCACAGACTAAATATAGTTGTAGTTTCTCAAGTAGAAATTCTCACGACTAAGCTTGAGCTAGTTAGTGACACATATATTATTTTTTTGTGCTGACCCTATCAAGGGTGGGATTAACCATTTATTGTGTAATTATTTTATTGCATATTTCTATGTATGTCTTTGAGTGTTACTGTAAGTCCACTACCCATCCGAGGCTGATTTAGAAGAGCTAAGCTGAGGAACACCTGTAGTGAGACCAAGGTACCACTCAAATCTTAGTTGCTTATTATTAGGTAGGTAGCTAACCTCTAAATGAGGTAAATTACAACCAGCCTCAAGAAATATTAGGCTGTCAATAATTATACCTGCTCTGCATCAAGGAGCAGACCATAGCTATACCACTAGCTATATAAGCCCTATCAGGCTGTCAATAATTATACCTGCTCTGCATCAAGGAGCAGACTATAGCTATACCACTAGCTACATAAGCCCTATCAGGCTCAATTTACCACAAGAATGAATCCTTTAGAAAGGAACGCAAGATTCTTGGCAGCTCTTCAAGGTCCTTTAGGAAAACTACTTATGAAATGTCATTTCTGTGTCGAAACTGACCCAGGTGACGTCTACAGACTAGCAAGTTCCATAAGGATCGCCAGCCAAAAATATGACTACATCAAGACTGTAATCGAGACCCACAGGAATTTACTCCAGGCCGATCATACTGTCTCAGACCACTCACGTCTAACAGAATCTGATCTCGATAACTATGAACATTCTGTTCAAACCAGTTTAGACCGATATAAGGAGGTGCTTGCGAAGCAAGATATTCCCGAGTGGGTGGATCAGATCATTAATAGACCTGTATCCAAGTTAACACTCAGCTCAGATGAAATACTTGAGCTAAATCAAGACGAGGAGAATCCTCTAATCAATACTGATCACTATACAGGATCAACAACTGAAGATCAACCTTCATTTTCTAACCTCTCATCTAATACAACTTCATGTGATGATTTGTTTACAGAGTCTGATCAAATTTCAGACCACACTTCTCAATGTTCCTTGGATTCTATAAGTTCAATACATAATGCTACTGAATTAACTAGCTTATCACCAGAACCCAGAGAAACGAGTGAAGCTGCAGATGAAACAAGTAAAGCTGCAATGATCAGTGAATCTGAAACAGAAAATGATAAAGCTAATGCTGCAGCAGCAGTCGAAGCTGTAATCAAAGCTGAGGCTAAGCAAGAAGCCTTAAGCAACACAAGTAATGGTCACAATTGCTCACAACAGCCTTCTAAAGCAAGTGCTAACAATGAGAAGACTATTATAAACCTTGTACACCAATTATTAAATTTATCTTCACCAGAACAATCAGGTGACTCTTTACAAGCCTTTAGTTTCCAGCTTGAGTCACTGATAAATTCTTTCAGTAAAGAGGTGGATCACCCAACTACTGAGTGGATGACTAAAATTATCATCCAGAGAAAATTGTCTGGTGACACACTTAATAAACTATATGTATGCCAGAATGGTAATACCCTGTCAATGCAGGATATATTTACAGGTTTGCGTAATATGAGCAATCATACAGCAGACCAAGCAATTAATGCTAAATCTGAATGCACCAAAACTGTACCTACATCAGTTTCCTTGCCTGAAACTACTACAGTGACACTGTCACTAGGTAACAAAGGTGCTAATAATCCATGTAACCAGAATCAGTCAAACACTGATTTATCAGTGAGACCTAAGAGTCCCACAGGTGCTCCTAAGAGACCTAATAGTCCAAAGAGCACTCCCAAGAGCCTGTTAATGGTTCCCCAGAGTACACCAAGTACTCACAAGAGAATAAATAACAAACAAATGCAAGCAGCAAAACCATCACCACCTGCAAATACTGTTTTACCTAAACCGGTAACACCTAAACGAACTGTAGGATGGGGAATGTGCTTGTTTTGCAATCAAAAACATTCTCTGTACTAATGTACTAATTATCCTAATAGAGACACAAGAGTCAGACGACTCAAACAGTTACACAAATGTACTAGGTGTCTCAAACCACATAATGTTAACAGCTGTGACACCCCACTGAACACCTGCAACAGGTGTAGAAGGGGCAAGCATCATGCTGCACTGTGCAAATTAGTTAGGACTAATTATGTCAATCCTAGAATAGGACGTAGAGAATCTACACCAGTACAGTGCTGCAAGGTGCGAGATGTGTACAGCGTAACTACGCAAGCATCTCAAGTGGATGCTGCTTTGCCTACTGCCCAACTTCAAGTAAAGAACAGAGGAGTCAAGATCACCATACGTGGACTATTTGATCAAGGTTCCCAGAGAACTTTCATTACTCAAAGGGCAGCAGAGGCACTTAATTTACAACCAATAGGACAGGTAAAATTAAACTTGTCAGGGTCCATGATAAATCGAGGAACCCATGAATACACAGTAGTTCAACCGCTTGTACGACTAGGTAGTCAAGCCAAGGCTGTCCAAGCCATTGTTGTAGATCAAATACCTTTAGACTTACATATTAAGGGTCTGGGGTACACAGCCCACTTCCTGCAGGAACGTGAAATTAATTTGGCTGACAACAAATTAATGTCTGACCGCCTTAACAATGTAGATGTACTAGTAGGAGCCGACTACTATTACCAGTTCATAACTGGACATGTTAAACGATTGGAAATGAATATGCTCCAATCTGCGGGAGGCTACTTACTTACTGGTAAAGTTCTGAATGTGAACAAGCCTAAACCTGCCAACAATAAATTATTCAGCAGTAAATCAATTCTCCAGCAGCAAGCTAAAGGGAGAAACACAGCTGAATAATAAACTCAGATTGTATGTAGTGCAATTGATACTCGCCGAGATGTTTCATAGCTCTCAGTGAAAACCAATGGTCCGTACTCAAACAAGTACAAGTCACAGCGACCAAGCCATTGAATTCACTGCAGACCTAGAATTATTCTCGACAAGTAGTAATTGACCACACTCAGTCTTCCTAGTTAAATTGTAATGTTAGGCTAGAGAATCTAGTACTCCCTAGGAATTAATAATGTTAGGCTAGAGAATCTAACACTCAATGCCACTGGCATTTCCTGAATTTAGTGATAACATTCACTAGGACCACTGGTCCACTATACTTGCGCTTAAAGGTTTGCCAAGAAAACCTTCTTAATACCATGTTTTCTGCACTGAGACTTAGTGATAAATACTTGCATTAATTGTTTGAGTTGTTTTTCTTTCGTTTCTGCTTATTTAGTGTAGGAGCGCAACACGAACAAACTTGCAAACTTACTAATATGTAAGTGAATTTCCAGAGAACTAATATGTTTAATGCATTACCGTTAAACATTAGCATTGTTAATTAACATGCTTCATGAGCTTAACATAGCTCACCTTAGAATTAACGTAATAATATGAGTGCTCGTTCACCATGCGCACGAGCTTAATATTGCTCGCCATGATAACTGAATGACAAAACTCCACCTCGTTAATTCGAGTTCACTGTAACTCAACCTGTTAGCACTAGCTAACGAGCTCACTGCAGCTCACCCTGTCAACACTGTTGACGAGTTCCCTGTAACTCACCCTGTCAGCACTGCTGACGAGCTCAATGCAGCTCACCCTGTCAACACTGTTGACGAGTTCACTGTAACTCAACCTGTTAGCACTGCTAACGAGCTCAATGCAGCTCACCCTGTCAACACTGTTGACGAGTTCCATGCAACTCACCCTGGTTGATACCTGGTTGATACCTGGTTGATGGGGTTCTGGGAGTTCTCATACTTAACATACCCTGTTAGCACTAGCTAACGAGCTCACTGTAGCTCACCCTGTCAACACTGTTGACGAGTTCACTGTAACTCAACCTGTTAGCACTAGCTAACGAGCTCACTGCTGCTCACCCTGGCAACACTGTTGACGAGTTCCCTGTAACTCACCCTGTCAGCACTGCTGACGAGCTCAATGTAGCTCACCATGTTCACGAGTTTAATATAACTCGACCTGTTAATGAGCTTAATACTGCTCACCATGTTAATTCGAGTACATTTTTGCTCACAATTAGCTTAGTCTCTTACTTAGGTAGATTAGAAATTCAAACCATTTATTTAGGTAGGTTTAGGGACTTTAGTAGTGTCAACTGAGTACTAGCCTAATCTGTACTCACCATTAATTACAGTTGACTATACTTATAGAGACTGATTTAATAAATTCAAATTCATGTAAAGGGGATTTCGTACTAACCAGTTTACAGTGTCAAGCCTATGAGCTGCCATTTAATTAGCTCATAAGTCAGAATGACTAGGCTACTTATCTCACTGTCAACTCAGAATTTTCCTTGATTTTAATGAATAAACTTTTCAGTTCTCTACTTTTCTATTATTTTAGCTAGTTAGCAAATTAGTTGTACCATCAGTCAGCATGACTACTGCACGGCAGTGCACATCTAATTCAATTTCCTCATTTGAATTTGAGGTGATCGTGATGCTACGTGATGTTATTGTCTAGTAACTCAATAGTTACAAGTCACAGCGACACTAGACAGTGACCTTACTGTAGTGTCATAGTCTCCTTGATCTTAAATGACTAATAATACTTTACTGTATAATCATACAATAGTGTTATCAGTTCTTAGGAACTTATTCTGAGTTGACCTATGATTCAGCAGCTACGTAATACACTATTACATGTCACTGCGACCCTAGTTGTTGAGTTTATTGTGAGCTTTAGAGTGTTCCTGATTACCGATAACTTAATCATTTAATGTTTCAATATTTCATGCATGTTTCCACTAAGGGAAACTGCAAGCCTATTACAACTCTGAACAAGAGTAATTTCTTTCACATCCCACTGAGAAAACTGTGATGATGCTTCGATGTGATATCACGTAACGAAACCTTACACGTCACTATGACCCAAGATATCGCATCACCGTAGAGTCTGTTAGTTTAAATTGGGAGAGTTAAATTTATAAATATTGTGTAGGCTACAAACAACATGTTTCATTTGACATGTAAATAGCAAGACACAAGTTCTTGTAAGTCCTTGATAAATCCGGGACGTTCGTTATGTGTGTACTAACATACTAACATACTAATGTATTAATCTTAATATCACTTCGGGATAGGTCAGTACAACACAGTACACTGCGACCCTGGGAACCCCCCCCCCCCCCCGGAGTTATGTTGGATATTTCCAACATCGAATACAGCATTGTTGTATTCTCATTACTTATTACTAACCATATTAATATTGTAGTAAGTAAAATTAACAACTCGTAGAGTTCTCCTGTACTAATAATTCATCTGTGCATTAGGCTAGAATTCTCACGTCATCTGACGCCAGTATTGCGTCAGATTTCTTTACAGTAAAACACATTATATACAATTTGTGTGAGAATTAAATACGATTCTCCATAATTAAAGCATTCTGTATGGCAACTGATTGCAGACGAATTGTTCTCTAACTAAAGGCCGAATAGAGCTTTAGAATCAAAACGTTTACCTCGCGATAGAGGTAGCGTCATCAATGAATGCTATGGGGAGACATTAATTCCTCTCCCTTGTATCTTTACTATTCTTAAATAGTTAAATAATAATATTCCGTTCCTCTAAATAATAAACCCGTCCAGTCTTTAGAGTTTCAAGCGCGAATGCGAGAAATATTAATGTTCATGCCAATAATTTGTGTAATGAACGTCGACTCGGCGTGGGGGGAGGGACACGACGCCATCCTCAGTCGGTGAGGGAGTCGGTACACGTACACGTGGGGAACCGAAGAGAGGCAGACCTGCGCTTACCGTACTCACAAAAGACGCCATTGTCCAGCAAATAGGACACGTGTGTCTATCCACAGATGAAAGCTGCCACTGTGAGGCGTGAACGACCTTGCAGATAATATCTTCAACTAGTGCTGGTGTTAAATAAGGGACCCCTAGACTTGGTTCCTGACGACACGTGATCAGCCAACTTGAAACGTACAAATCCAGGATAAGCTCACCTGAATTTAGGATACGTAATTACGGCAATCTTAATACTTACACAGTGCCCACAGTTAAGTACTTTTATTTGATGCATCATTTATAAGTGTATTAATGGCAGGGTGATTGCACGTCACGCGGCAAGACAACACCTAATAACAGGTGATTAGAATTCTATCTGTAGATATCAATAATCTTGAATATGTATTGAGTAGTTAAATCAATTGCTACTGGTAGTCATTTATCTTGCAGCTCGAGAGACGGATTCCTCATGCTGTCTTCTCCATGCTAACCGTGTCATTCGTCGGTGTACCAGACTTGGAGATTAAGAGGACTGCCAGGGTTATCTAAAGGAATCTATTACCAGCTAAGGCTTATTTCTTTTTATTCATAACTTTGCAATTTGATACATTCAGAATGTACAACATAATGTGTGATTTACTGTAACTCATTATTATGCTCATATTCATGTTCTTCTTTGTATGAATAATATTATATTCAACATTAATTATAGGATTAGATTATTATTAATAGAATTAGTGAACGAACCACACTGATTCCTGGACGTACTGACCTCCAGTAATAACCCCCCAATGTAGGTGTTTGAGGTTTGGTTTTAATAATACAGCCCATTAATTATTCTTATGATCATACTTTCTAGTCATATCCATAGTCACAGGTTTTCTCTAGAATTTTATCTAATGATCTGAAATTCTCAGTTTCCCTCTTTACTTTAAAAGCGGGTGGTCCTTCGTAATTTAATTTACTACTTTAATTATTAATTAATCAGAATCAAACCCAAATATCCCACAGCGGTTGCCATGCATAGTACACCCGTATGTAGTACCCTAACAGCCGGACAGAGGATGGAATGTCCGACCTCAGGCGCATCCCTAGGGTATGAATGTTGGTCTTCACACCCACATACTTGCCAGAAGACAGCGAGTGCATCCACACACTGACGACCGTGCCAAACCACTGGAAGAAACGCCAGAGGTGCGTCTCGGGAAACACCATGGGCGGCCCCATGGACACTCACATACGTCACAGCACCGCTCCAATCCGATATAGACACAGATCCGGCGCCATTTGGCAGCTGCAAGGTATGTCCCTCATACCGCCGGAGAAAGTCACGGTACGCCGCTTCTTCCACAAACTTGATAACCACATAGTGAGCAGTTACCAGCTCAACACCGTAGATATCCATGACCACGATACGGAGCATGTCACACATAACCATCTTCACGACAGGATATCCTGCACGTAAACTCTAAACCCACGGAGTTTACTCTCACAACAAGGGGAAGATTGTTGTTGTTGTTGTTGAGTTAGGGGCGACGACGATCGTGGGATCGGATGCGCCCCGGCGTACCCGTGAAGGGTGAATCGCAAAGCCAGGAAAGGCGAAATGCTAAGCCAAAACGCGAAACGAGTGACGCCAAGCACTAGAAACTAATATGCCACACAGCAAAGCTACGCACAAAGGGAGAGGCAGAAGCACATAATAGAACAGGGCAAACAAACAGCCAGAAGGGCACACTGCATGTCAGAGCAAATACACAAGAAATCAGAGCACATACTTGCCCGGGAACTGGGCCCGCGGGAATCTTACATTGAATGCCTCCCAGAGCACCCATTGCCAAGGGTCTCGTCCATCCACCGGGGACGCCATAACATCCGGAACCGGGGCAACAAACACCTGCAAACTGGGGACCCAGATGGTAGAACTCATAAGGCGAGAAGTCGCCACTCGCCCCCACAGGAAGGGAACTTGCCCCCCACGAAAGCACTCCGGTCCGTCAGACAGCAGTAACTCGGCAATCTTCGACCAGTGACCCGGTGGCATCACAGACGCCGGCAACACGTCCCCCAGGGCCCCAACGCGCACCCGCACCACAGGGGCACTCGTGCCCCCGGGCACACCACCAGACGACAGCAGGGAACCCGGACGGCGCGCATCCTTCCGTAACGTCACCACCAGGCCACGCCCAGAGCCCACACCATCCCTGGCAGCGGAAGCCACCACCCCCGACTGTGGAGAGTCCCCCGGCGGAGAAAGAACCGAAGGCACTACCGAGACACAGGCATCAGCACCGGCAGGCACATGGACCTCTGCCACCACGAACCGCGGAGACATCGACGCATTCGTATCCACACTGTCAACATCCGAAGCCCCACAGTCACTGAAGTCACCAGCGTCGGCCCAGGAAGAAGACGAATGCCGGGAACGTTTGGGCACCGGCCGGATATCGTCAGAGCCGGTAAGTGACCCAGAAACACGGGTGCATACGAGCCGAAGGAACCGACGCCAGGACGGCAGCAGCCTCTACCACAGGGGGAACCGGGCCACACACAGCAGGAGGCTCAGCAGCCACCCCAGCACCAAGCACATCCGGGACCCGAGTCACGGACACAGGGCCAGGCGCAGCATCAGAATACGAGGGAGAAGACAGCGACGTCAAGGGAGCTCCAGGAAGGCCCACGGGAGCAGCCGGGACAGCGACAGGATCAGGCAGACCAACCGACGGTACCTCAAGAACCGGAGGAGGGACGGCAACAACCGGAGGAACGGCAGGCGCCGCCAGGGAAGCTGCAGCAGCGAACGGGACGCTCACCTCCTCACCCCCGGAGTCCTCCTCCAGAGGGAGCGGCGGGAAATCCTCCTCACGGAACAAGTTCACAGGAGTGACCGGATCAGCAGTACACCCGGCAGCCTGATGCCCCAACAAGCCACACCGGAAGCAAGTACGGGGTTGATGGGCATAAAACACACGCACGTAGTACCCCAACAGCCAGACAGAGCACGGTATGTCCGACCTCAGTCGCATCCCGAGGGTCCGAATGTTGGTCTTCACACCCGAATACGTGCCAGACGACAGGGAGTTCATCCGCACACTGACGACGGAGCCGTACCTCTGGAAGAATTGCCGGAGGAGAGTCTCAGGAAACTCCATGGGGGCGCCATGAACACTGACATACGTCACAGCACCACTACGGTCTGAAATGGTCACAGACCCGGTGCCGTCCTGTAAATGCAAAGTACGTCCCTCGTACCTCCGTAAGAAAGCACGGTACACCACCTCACCCACAAACTTGATAACAACACGGTGAGCAGTTACCAGCTCAATGCCTTATACGTCCCCAACCGGGACACGAAGCATGTCACTCAACACCACGTCCACCAGCGGGTAACCAGCACGGCCAGTAAACTCCAATCTGATGGAGTTTAACCGCACGACAGCGGGAATAGGGCCTCCCATCGCAAAACACGCCACGTCTACACCACCAGGAACAGCAGGGAGCCAAGGGGAAGATGGCTGCCCATGTGAAAAGCGCCACGTCCACACTAGCAAGGAACAGCAGGGAGGGTAGAGACACCCACATCCCCTGCCGACGAAAGCGACAAACACTGCAACTACCGGAGAGCTCAGGTGACACGTCTGCACCTCACGGCAGCTAAAGAGCAACTCCCAGAGTGGTCAATTAGTTGTCACACTGACAATTAATTCCACCTGAAACGTATCTCAACAAGCTCAACACTGTTTCCCTTAACAGCTCTCTCATTGAGTAATGTACAACCCTTACGACGTTAATTACCCCTTAATTAACTCTCACTGAATCCTTAAGTCATCAACACAACTTAAAGAACACAAAGTAACCCCAGGTTACATAGGTCACACTTACAGTGGCATAACAAAATAAATGCACAACCACATACGGTTGCAGCTCTCTGCAACACGTTAATTACTGTACCCCCACAGTAACGACACACGGTTTGGCATCACACAAAAGTATACCTACATTTCTTCCCCCTCTAATCTTGCAACAGTTGCAAGGAACTACTGTGTAGAATCACTACTCTAGGAAAACAATTTAGGTTAACATTAGGCACCGTCGCTTCACTGACAGCTGGCACTAATTCTCCTAAACAGCTAGTTGGTGGAAATTTGCCATTTTGGCCGGTAGAGGGTGTGAGTGTCTCTGCCCGCCTGGTCAGTGCTGACATGGCTTGCAAGAAGGGGGTACCTCTTCCCCCTGTAGTGAGGGCTCAGTCCGTGGGCCTTGGAGTTTTCCGGCCGAGCCGGTTATCCTGAGGTGGCGCTGGTGTTATGTGAGATGCTTTGTGTTCCTGTGATTGACGTGTATGGCGTCGAGTTGGTGACTGCCCATCGGGCTATTGTCAAGTTCACAGAAGAGAAGGCGTTTCGGGAGTTTCTCCATCGCTACGAGGGGCGGACCTTACCCCTGCCGGACGGTGCGGGCACTGTGACCCTCTCAGATCGTAGTAGTGGCCTCACTTATATCAGTGTTCATGGGGCACCCTTGGAGTTTCCGGAGAACCTGTTGCGGCGTTACTTTGGCCAGTTTGGCGCCGTTGTTAGTGTGAGGTTGCACATAATCTCCTTGAGTCCGCTCAAGGGTGTGCAGACGAATATTCGCACCCTGGGCATGCGGCTCTGGTCGAACATTCCGTCCTCCGTGAAACTCATGGGATACCACGTTCGGGTGTTTTATGCCCGCCAGCCTCGGACGTGTTATCGTTGTGGTCTTTTGGGCCATCAGGCTGCTGGGTGTTCTGCGCCTGCTGTTGCGCCTGTGAACCTCTTCAGTGAGGAGGATTTCCCGCCACTTCCGGTGGAGGAGGCTTCGGTGGGTGTGGATGTGGACGTCTCTTTGGCCGATGATACACCCCCGGTGTCGATTGTTGCGCCTCCTGTTGTTGTCGCCTCTCCTCCGGTGGTTGTGTCGCCGTCTGGTGCCCGTTCTGCTCCGTTTGGTGTCCCTGGAGTTCCTGTGGATCTTCCAACTGCCTTCAGCGTGGCTCCCCCGTCTTCCAGTTCTTCGTATGCTACGTCTGTCCCAGTCCCTGCACCCTGACCGTCTGTCCCAGTCCCTGCACCCTCACCGTTTGTCCCGGCTGTGATGGGTGCTGGGGTGGATACGGCGCCTCCTCCTGTGCCTGGCCTGGTACCCCATGTGGTTGAGGATGCTGCCGTTCTACGACGAGTGTTGGTTCGCCTGGCTTGTAGTGCACGTGTCTCTGAGTCAGCCTCCGGATCTGATGATGTTCGGCCGGAGCCTAAGCGTTTCCGGCGTTCTTCTTCTGCCTGGGCTGATGTTGGCGATTTCGCCAACATCACAGTGGATCCACAGTGGATCTTCAGGCGACGATGGGGTGGCTCCGGTTGTGTTGCATTCTACGATGGTGGCGTAGGTGCATTTGCTTGCGGATGCCGGTGCCGGAGTTTCAGCCTCCTCTTCCGGTGTGATGTCTGTGGATCTTGCTTCGGGTGCGTCGCCTGCGTCGGATGGTTCCGGTTCTTCGTGTGGGGTGGTTCCCCCTGCGGAGGTTCGTGGTGAGCATGGTTACCTGGTGGTGGAGTTGAAAACGCCTGCTCGCTCTGGGGATTCCGCACCCCCTTCCTCGTTCCGTTTCATCGGCGGCGGTCTTGCCGCCTCTTCCGTCTCCAGCTGTCTCTTCTGTGTCTCCTGCGGTGGAGGTGGTACCAGTCTCGTCAGCCATCACCTTCGTCTCCTGTGCGTTTATCGGCGAGGCCGTCTCGGCGGCCTTCGTACGCTTCTTCGGTGTCTTCTGCTTCCTCGGAGGGGGTGTTTCGCCCTCCCCTGCCTCGTTATGCGACTTGCGTCGGAGAGCTTCGGAAGTGGCCGTTTCCGCCTGATTTGGTGATTCCTGAGTTCATGCGGGGCCCACGGTGGGAGGGGGATCGTCCGCCTACCGACATGGAGTATTTGATTTAGGAGGCCTATAAGAACAGGTATGCTCGGGATGTGTTCCCTGAGAAATATGTTCCAGTCTCTGAGAAATGTATTCCTCGTCCACGATTCCTTTGAATGCTGTATGTTGTGGGTTGTTTCCATTTGTGTGCATGGTTGTTGGGTGCGGGTCGAGTGTGTGTATGTGGGTGGGGTGGGTTTGTTTTCCCGGTTCCTGCGTGCTCCAGTTTGTGGTTGTGGGTTTGTGTGGCTTGTGTGTTTGTCCGGTTTCTGTGCGTTCTGGTGTTTGTTAGTGTGTATGTCTGGTTGTGGATGTCATGTTATACTGTTACTGATTGTGCGCTTGTTTGTGTAGTGTTGAGTGCCCTTCAGGCTGCGCGCATGGCCTGGCCCGGGTTGTTCTAATTATCATGTAATGCGATTGTGTTTCTCTTTTTGTTTCTGCTATATATTTGTATTTCCTTTATTGTTGTATATTATTATCGTTTTGTATTGGTGCATCTCCGTGTGTGGTTGCGGTGCCTTTAGGCTTGCTCTGTGTACTTATGTTCTGGTGTTTGGGTTGTTGGTGCGGGTTTGGTTGTAATGTTATTTCTGTTTTGTACTGTGCTTGTTATTATTGTTATTTTGTGGTCGGCCCATCCAGCCGGTGTTTTGTGATTTAGAAATTTGTTATTTTTGTACTTTTGCATGTTTGTGATTTGTCAATTTGTACTTTTGTGCTCTGTTCTAGTTTTTGTTTGCTTTTATTGTATGTATACGCAGGCTTGCATGTAAAAATAAAAATAAAAAAAATAAAAATTCTCCTAACTAAGCAGATTAACCAATCAATTGCTTGCTCTCTCATTAAGTACTTAGAATTCCCCTGAATAATTAAAGATGGACGTCCTTTTGTTTACAACACAGTGCCTAGGGCAATAATATAACGTATACCACATCAACACTGCCCAAACACACAAATATAATGATGCCGTCAGCATACCCCACATGCTAATGACATCACTATGCAATCAGTCAGCAATCTCAATTACTGACTCACCACACAACACCGTAATAATATATACATGCAAATGAAACACATAGAAATGGTACACACTAATCAATGATCATAAATCAAATAGCTACCTATCATGCATCCACATCAATTTCATTATAATAAAATATCACTAGAGAAATTATACATAATTATACAGACCTCAGGGTGTCCACTGACAACGCTACTACTGTGGCCTGCCTACCTCTGTAATGATATAATTAACATGCGGCAACATGGCATTTATCTTGACTCTGAACGATATACATTGAATCGACAGATCAACAATCACTTATACGGGAGAAATATCTACACTGACCTGTTTACATACTCGAGTCAGTCTACACACAACATATATCCATATACATCTACATGTGTGGTTCTGTGTATAACGTACACTCCTGTCACAACACTGTCACCTTGACGTCAGTACAGACGTCAGTACAGAACAGCCTCTCAGCTGTTTCCCCTCGCCTGGCAGGCGTTATGGGGACAACACAACTGGTACAGGAACTAACATCAGTCCAGAGACACTGTAACAACATTACATAATAATGAGTACTCACGTTACCACTCTCTTTACATTAACTTCCCCGGTCACAATCTCACTTGCTGAAGCACTGAAGCTGAAGAACACCTATCTCGCTCCCACGTGTGTTGACTAGGTATGGCCCTAGGGTGTGACCAAGGCATGTGGCCAAGCGTAGCCCAAGGAGGTGGCCAAGACATGTGGCCACCGCGTGACCCTAAGGGGTGGCCACGGAATAGCGCGAGGCGCTCGCAGCATCCCACCCAGGAGGTGGAGGTGCGCAGGGTAGCTGGTGTGGCCCACAGGCGTGTGGCCAGGGTGTGACCATCACGTGGCCCCACGGTGTCTGGCCATGGAGTGGTGCGCGGCGCGCACCTGGGGTTGTCTCAGGTGTACAAACGTGGGTAGAAGGTTCACTCACACCCATACACACCACAAGCAGGGCTCGCTCGTACACCGGGTGTGATGAATGGAGGGAGACAAAATGGCGCACATGGCAAGATGGAATTTCAAAGTCAAACGGGGCCTGTAATTTCACCTCAATTACACTGGGAGGCCCTGCCCTATTCCACCACTTGTCCGTTATCAGATTGTGAGCAATAACATCTCATACACCACGAGGCTTGCCTGGGGCCTCATGATTGCACTATTCCTCTAGAGTCTTACACAGTTCCTTCCTTACTCCTTGGCACAAGATCACGCAAATTGGATCCAGACACGATCCGCGATGGCAGGATTACCGTGCATGGTGAGTAAGAAGAAGATAACACGGCGATTACCGGTGGTGGAGGTAGCAAACACGCCACCCCCACCCGGGGACACCTTGTCCACTGCTCGCCGGTCCTAGACTAACTTTTGGCATGCTAGCGGACTCAAAAGATCATCGTTTTCCCCCACCTTATCTTGATCAATCAGAGCAAAGCCGGCACAGCCTATCGTGTCGCTACGAATTATAGCCTTTCGTGCCTAAACATCACCACGAGGCTGTGATGCCTAGACGAATCACCGAACGTCCCTACCCTGAGGTGTTCCGTGACGTCACAAGGCGGGAGAGGCCTAGGAGTGTGACGTCATACCTCACAGGGTGGGGGAGGCGACGTTCACCCCTCTGTCACCCCCACCTCCCATGAAATCATTGGCTAACAAGTTCAAGTACCCTCTCATACCACACTCACTCTCACAAGTCCCATTTCTCAGAAAACAGACTAAATTCTGTAACTCTCTCTACAGACCAGTCACAAACTACTGGCTAGTCTTAAACGATGGTCCTTAGCATAAGCTTTCATCCAACACCCCACAAGGGCTGGTAATGTGAAAAAGGAAGGCGGGAGCAACCGCCAGGATTCACTGAGGGCGAAATCCCTATCAGCTAGGTCGCCGGGCTCCATTCGTAGCACAAGAAAGGGTAACCCATGGACTCTCATATCAAATTCTTATTTTGGTGTGTGGCGAATCAGGATCGAATTCCCAGAAGCAGACCTTCATTAAATTAAAAAGATCACATTACTAGAACAATCGTAAAATGCAGAACATGGGTGGAACAATATTCTTGAAGGGCTTGACAAAAAGACCACTCTCTATAACAATAGCAAGTTCATTAATAAAGAGACTAAACTAATACAACATCGAGTTTATGTTACGTTAATGTCCATCCAGTAGCACTGAACAACAGCTACTTAACAAGCATGTATCAATGACTCCTGTCAATTGCCGCGAGGCTGAATACTGATCTAACCTGAACACAGGTGTGCCCACTGACGACACAATATTGCAAGCAAATACTTCAACAAGACGAGGTTTACACAACAGCGAGCGTTACGTTATGTTAATGTTCATCCAGTGGCATATTGTAAGACAGCTATTCAGTAGCTTATCGAGAAATAATAACAATCTCCATCTTGTTGTCACTTTGGGCTGACTAAATGAACAATGGTGCCCCAGACGACACGAGAATGCAATCAAGAAACCCCTGCAACATCCTGCAATACAGTAACTATTGCAAACATCAAGGCAGGTTCTAAGACAGTACCTCCAATAACCTCCTCTCAGTCCCTCTTTACGACTCCCTGCAATGAAGTTGCAAATGTAACCAATGCTAGGCAAGGTGGGAGCCTGAAACACTTCTCTGGTAATCCCCAAGTTACTTTAACTTTCGTCTCCAGAGACGATAATCAAGCAAATTGCCTTAATCATTTACTAAAGATGATTCTGTGATTACTTACGTTAATTGTCAACAGCAGTCAGCAACAAAGTACTTCTATGTTAATCACAAACACTTGTCTCTCTCAGACAACAAACAACAACAGTACTCTACGTTAATCACAAACACTTGTCTGACAAGTCAAACTGTTAAAAAATAACTCTTTATCTCATAATTACATTACACTTGATCCATCAAGCATTCAGTGAGTAATTGATAATTACTGTCAAACGGTCAGCTAATTAAGTCCCCATCGAGTTACGTTAATCAAGCTTACCACCCTCTTGGTATCTTCTCCACAGCCTATATCAAATTTACTTTAATGAGAGTTAATTCCCCTAATTAACCTTGAACAATTAATTAACTGTCCCAGGGACCGATAATTAATTATACACAAATACGTCTCACTCTACACTGCCTAAGCAGGTCCCATCAAACACAGTGAATTCACGGACGAGGTGCTAATTACCCTTAATTAACATTAGTGCTTAATCATATGTCCCACAGCCAGATACAATTAATCCAGCGAGTAATGCTAGCCCAATGACTTCGCTCTACAACAGTCAATCTCTCTGACATTAATTACTGTAATTAACATGAGCCACTAATTAGCCGTCCCACAGACCGGTAATTAGTCACAAACAAATTACGTTAACACAAATACTGTCACCCTTGACAGTCCCTCACCACTATGTGAATTCATGATGAGAATGCTAATTACACAATTAGCTAGAGTTAGCAATTAGCTGTCACACGGAGAATTGATTGCACCTGAAACGTATCTCGTTACTACTCTTTCAGCAATTCCCTCATTAAACAATGTGCAACCCCTTATAAAGTTAATGACCCCTAATTAACTCTGAATCCTTAATGACCCAAGATCACTACAAGAATTTATCAGGGTCTTGTCTCCACAGACAATCAACACACGTAAGTGACACAAGTCACACCACTCAGTGATATATACGTAAATGTCACAGCCCCATACGCTTGCATCCCACTGCAACACGTTAATTACTGTGAACACCCTCAGTAATGACACACACGGTTTGGCAACAATACATCTGTATACACCAACATCACTGCCCCACAATTCTGCAACACCCTGCAAAGAATTACTGTGTGGAATCACTTTGAATGCTAATTATCCTAATTAGCATGAGTAAATAATGAAAATACGTTAACTCACCGTTGTTCCACCGACAGCTGGCACTAATTAACCCTAATTAGCCACAGTAACCAAATAATGGCCCCACGAACAATTAACTAGTTCTTAACGTAAACATTAACCCCAGGCACTGTCACCCACTCGCTAATGCGCTCATCAAAACCAATGCGCATCCCCTGATGTAGTTAATTACCCCATAATTTACCCTAAAAACCCCAATTTCGCACTTAAGATTTCCACCAGGCAACACAGCTCACGGGGCAGCCATATAAACATATATACATACATTGCTACTACCCAAAGACAACCAACGAAGGTGTCATTAACATATCCCTATGTTAATGACATCACTACACATTAAGTTAGTAATACCAATTACTGACTCCCCACACGACACATGACACAGTAATTACAGACACCAGGGTGTCAACCGACCACCCATGACCTTGGTCTGACAAATTACTGGACGAGTGGGTTCTCCAGCTACAGCAGGGGGTCAACTGCTGGCGGCCGTGGAGTGAGGACGTCTTGCCGACCCTCCGTGGGTGTTGGGGTTGTTTGCCATTTTGGTCGCCAGGTGGTGTGGGCGTTTCTGCCCTCTCAGTTTGTTGCTGCCTGGCTGCGTGTCGGTTCTGACATGGGAGGCGATCTTCCCCCTGTTGTGCGTGTGAACTCCGTGGGCCTGGAGTTCACTTGTAAGGCTGGATATACGACCACGAAATGGTGATATGTGACATGCTCCGTATCCCAGTGGAGGCTATCTACGGTGTAGAGCTTGTTACAGCCCACCGGGTTGTTATTAAGTTCGAGAAGGAGGAGGAGTACCGGGACTTCCTCCGTCAGTACAAGGGCTGTACGTTGCCGTTGCCGGATGATGCCGGCCCTGTGGCGATTTCGGACCGCAGTGGAGCCCTGACTTATGTCAGTGTCCATGGTGTGCCCTTGGAGTTCCATGAAGACCTCCTCCGTCGTTCCTTCGGGAGGTTTGGTACTGTTGTCAGCGTGCGGGTGAGCACGCTCTCCTCGGGGCGGTATGCTGGGAGGCGAACGAACATTCGCATGTTGGGAATGTACCTGCGGTCGGACATACCTTCTTCTGTCTGGCTTATGGGATACTACGTCCGTGTGTATTATGCCCAGCAGCCTCGTACCTGTTTCCGATGTGGCCTGTTGGGGCATCAGGCTGCCGGGTGCTCTGAGGCCCCAGCTACTCCTGTCAACTTATTCCGAGAAGAGGATTTCCCGCCGCTCCCACTGGAGGCAGTCTCCAGTGATGAGGAGGTGCGTGTCCCGTTCGCTGCTGCAGCTCCCCCGGCGACGTCTGACGTTCCTCCGGTTGTTGCCGACCCTCCTCCAGGTATTGCAGTACCGTCGGTTAGTCTGCCTGATCTTGTCACTGTCCAAGCTGCTCCCGTGGGCCTTCCTGGTGCTCCCTGTGTGGCGTCGCTGTCTTCTCCCTCGTTTTCGGATGCTGCGCCTGGCCCTGTTTCCGTAACTTGGGTCCCGGATGTGCTGGGTGCTGGGGTGGCTGCGGAGCCTCCTGCTGTGTGTAGCCTGGTTCCCCCTGTGGTGGAGGCTGCTGCCGTTCTGTGTCGGGCGTCGGTTCATCCGGCTCGTGGTACCCGTGTTTCTGGGTCCGCTTCCGGCTCTGACGATATCCGGCCGGTGCCCAAACGTTCCTGGCGTTTGTCTTCTGCCTGGGCCGATGTTGGTGACTTCAGTGACTGTGGGTCTTCGGGTGTTGACGGTGTAGATGCGGATACGTCGATGTCTCCGCAGTTAGTGGTGGCGGAGGTCTATGTGCCTGCTGGTGCCTGTGTCTCGGACATGCCTTCGGTTCTTTCCTCGCCAGGGGACTCTCCGCAGTGGGGGGTGGTGGTTTCCGCTGCCAGGGATGGTATGTACTCTGGTGCTGGGTGTGGCCTTGTGGTGACATTACGGAAGGATGCGCGCCGTCCGGATTCCCTGCTGTCGTCTGGTGGTGTGCCCGGGGCCACGGGTGCCCCTGTGGTGGTGCCTTGTGGCCCGTTCGTTCCTGTGAGGGTGCGCGTTGGGGACCTGGAGGACGTGTTGCCGGCGTCTGTGATGCCACCGGGTCATTGAACGGAGATTGCCAAGTTAGTGCTGTCTAACGGACCGAGAACTTTCTTGGTGGGCAGGTTCCCTTCATGTGGGGGCGGGTGGCAGCTACTCGCCTCATGGGTAGGCGAGTAGTGTCCCCTGTTTGCGGGTGTTTGTTGCCCCGGTTCTGGATGTTATGGCGTCCCCGGTGGATAGACGGGACCCTTGGCGGTGGGTGCTCTGGGAAGCGTTCAATGTACGGTTCCAACGGGCCAGGTTCCCAGGCAAGTATGTCCACTGATTTCCTGTATATTTGCTATATGAAATGCTGTGTGCCCCTCTGGCTGTTTGTTTGCCCTGTTATATTATGTGCTCGTGCCTCTCCCTTTGTGCGTTTCTTTGCCGTGTGGCACATTCGTTTCTAGTGTTTGGCATCACTCGTTTCGCGTTTTGGCTTGGCGTTTCGCCTTTCCTGGCTTCGCGATTCACCCTTAACGGGTACGCCGGGGCGCATCCGCTCCCACGATCGTCGTCGCCCCTAACTCATCAACAATAACAAATTACTGGACCCGCAGTGAGACATTCTTGGATATGGTCCTAGCACAATATATATAATAAATCATACTCTATAACCCCTAATGAATAAATCAATTACAGCACTAAAGAAAATTGCACAGATATTACAGACCTCAAGGTGACACTTGGCTAAACCTATATTACCTGGCCCTGCACCTGCTTTTCTCTTGGAATGAGATGAATATACAAGGTATATATAACCAAGCCAGTTAGCACACAATTTGTACTACATATACATCTAATTGTGTTAATGTGTATATCATACACACTCACGTCCTTACAGACAGTCTGTGCCCTCCCACAGCTGCTAAATGACGTCAATAAAGGTGCGCCTCACCAACTAGCTTCCATTACCTAGCAAGGTGCTTCGGACAACCACAGTTGGTATCTGATTTCACTCCACTGAAGCTGAAGCACTGGGTCTGAAGATCACCCAACTTCTCACACGTGGTTCTGTCACAACCACGTGTATAGACCCGGTGTAGCCACAGGGTGTAGCCAAAGGGTGTATCCACAGGGTGTAGCCAGAGGTGTAGACACCGCAGCCATGGGGTAGCTCGGCGTAAGCTGGCTGGGTAGCCCTCAGCCCCGCTTCCTTCATCTCCCACTTCCTACTAATTCATCAGACTCTGTGTTGAATCTATAGCCTTTCTTTTGCAATGGAAAATACTTCTCTCCAACTATCGGTGTCGTTCTGGGTTCCCCTCTCCCCCCAGATCTCTCTCTCTCTCTCTTGTCTCTCCCAATAAAAAGTACTTTGGTACCGTTTTTCCCACTGATGATCCACCATCCATACATCACCCACCCTCGCTCCACAAACTTCCACCCACCATTCCCCACCCTCGACCACCAACTTCCACCCATCATCCCCCAATCTCGCTCCACCAAGTTCCTAGCTACACCAACTTCCACCCGACTTTCACTCACCCTCGCTCCACCAACAACAACCCACCATCCTCCACCTTCGCTCCACCAACAACAACCCACCATCCTCCACCCTCGCTCCACCAACAACCACCCCCCACCCTCGCTCCACCAACAACCACCCCCCACCCTCGCTCCACCAACAACTACCCCACCATCCCCCCAATCTCTCTCCACCAACAACCACCGCCCACCCTCGCTCCACCAACAACCACCCCCCACCCTCGCTCCACCAACAACTACCCCCCCCAATCTCTCTCCACCAACAACAACCCAACCATCCCCCACCTTCGCTCCACCAACAACTACCCCACCATCCCCCCAATCTCGCTCCACCAACAACAACCCAAC
>NC_091199.1:24987710-25040210 GCF_040958095.1 Procambarus clarkii
ACACCTATACCCCCTATTAGACTATTTTACAGGAACTTCTTTTCCACAGCTCATAAAACAGAGGAAAGGGTCCTGAAAGATATTGTTAATAGAAACGTTATCCCTACAGACAAAAATCAGAGGATACAACTGACGATTTACTATAAAACCAGAAAAACGGCCAGCCTACTCATGAGAAACTCTCCAGACACGAAACAGAACGCTTTAAAAGAGACTAACGTCGTCTATGCCTTCAAATGCCCACTTGGGGACTGTAAGCTCCAAAAAACCCAGTATATAGGCAAGACAACAACATCTCTTTCTAGGCGTTTAACGATGCATAAACAACAGGGCTCCATTAAGGAACACATAATCTCTTCCCATAACCAAACCATCGCCAGAGAAATCCTAGTAAACAACACAGAAATCATCGATAGATACAGCGATAGCAGGCGGCTTGACGTTTGCGAGGCACTACACATCAAGAAGTCAACACCAGCAATCAACAGCCAATTATTGCACAACTATATTCTACCCACCTCAAGACTCCGCTCCAATATAGAAGCATCAAGAAATATGGACCAATAGGCTTTCTACAAACACTTCTATTCAATACCCATTGTTTCTGTTCTGTCTTGTGTTGATACTTTTAATACCCTATTAATATCCTCTAGTGTTCTGTCTTGTGTTAATGCCACATCATCCTTCCCACCTCACTCAAATGTAATGCCACATCACCCTTCCCACCTCACTCAAATGTAGATATAAAATCAGGGAAACGCAAGTTCTAATCAGTTGTGTATTTGTGAAGTCTTTGAAAATGTAATAAGTTTTACGAAACGCGCCCGTGTCGCGTCAGACTAGAAATAAAAATGAATTTTGGAGAAGTGATTTTTGATTTACGTCCAACAGTGAAGCGTAATGTACGAAAGATTGAGAAAATTCGTGTTAGAATTATTAATCTTACTTTTTCGGTCATATTTAATAATATATGTCTACAGGAAAGACTGCTACCAAAATAAATATATATATATATATATATAAATATATATATATATATATATATATATAAATATATATATATATATATAAATATATATATATATATAAATATATATATATATATATATATATATATATATATAAATATATATATATATATATATATATATATATATATATATATATATATATATATATAAATATATATATATATATATATATATATATATATATATATAAATATATATATATATATATATATATATATATAAATATATATATATATATATATATATATATATATATATATATATATATATATATAAATGTATATATATATATAAATATATATATATATATATATATATATATATATATATATATATATATATATATATATATATATATATAAATATATATATATATATATAAATATATATATATATATATATATATATATATATATATATATATATATATATATATTGTGACGGAGTTCCCCCCCTTATAATTCTCCCACGCCTGCAGTAAGAGTCATGTCTACTTTTCCCAAGCGTTCTCTACGTTGCAGGCTGCAATTTGATATATGGGAGAGAGTGAAGTGTTCTCGGAGAGCCGAGAAATTTGTGAAATAGTAATATTTTGGCCTGTGGTTTAGGCCCTTTTGGGAGCCAAGATGGCGCTTACCTCCCTGATCTCCCGCCAAAACCGTGTGACGTCAGTGGCACCGGATTGGTCACCGACAGCGATGTGGCACCGGGAGCCAATGAAAACTTCCCATAGCAAAAGTGACGTCACGAAGGAAGGGGGTCCAGCCCGCGCGCCGAGCTGGCGCCAGCAGTCAGACACGACACGTCATAGAGGTCGGACGTGCGACGGATGGTCCTGTCAGTTTGACAGTTGTTCCCGCTCCCGTGGATTTACGCGTCACCTGAAGCCCGCCAGTACTCTGAGAAGTCTTCCCTAGTTCATGTGTTGAACCAGAAGAGGGAATTGACGGTTATTTGAGCAACAAGTGCTCCAGTCAGGTACTGTGCCAGTAGCAGTGAAGCCGTGCAGTGACGTATGTTGACGTCTGTGGCAATTCACCAGTTCGTGACAGCGTAGTGGCTGACAGAGCCACTGGGTAACTGAGGAAGAGAGGACTATTTGGGGAAACCGGACGACTGTAGCTGAGACGTAGGCGACAGCCGTTGCTGGGAGGAGACGACGGCCAGGAGACCGACTCCAACCTTCAAGAAGTTAAGAAGGAGGACGGACCTGCAGTGAGGAGGCACGGAGACGACGCGCTAAACGGTGGGACGACGAGAGGCTCTGGTAGGACACGACGACGTGTAGTGTGGGGGCGTTCCCGACACGAGGACCAGGAGCTACATCTCGACTCTCATCGGAGGATAGGGTGAAGTAGGTGTTTCTAGTTCCCTCCCCATTCCCCTTTAGTTAGCTATATTATTCGGCTATATTATCTAGCCTGAGGATTTTATATGTCGTGAGCAAGTCTCACCCATGTCACGGTAAAGCACCAGTGTGCTAGACAGTACTATCAAGAGTACTTGTAATATTCATGTTGATTATTGGTGTGTACAGGCACCAGGAACCAGTGATAAATTTACTGTGTTGTGTATATCCTTCTATAGATGTTGATATGAACATATAGTGGTGAATTATATATAATATTAGCCAGTATTTGAAAGTTAGGCTGTAGGCCCAGAAATCATTTATTTTCCATGTATTGATATGTGACGTATCTACATTATATATGCTATGTTTATGCAGTGATGAATCATTTGTGAGTACAGTGAATTATTGCGTTATCGCCCACGAGAGAAAGTACTGAAAACTCCAGTGTTAATAGTTCATTATATATTGTTGAGTGAAGAACAATGTAAAGCCATTACAGTGAGACATTATAGCATTGATTGTAGAAAAGACTGTTTGAGCCTGAGTACAGTGTAACCAAGTGATACGTGCTATTGTAGCCAATATCGTGTGTGCGAGTTCATAGTAATTTTGGAGAACTTAAGGAAACAGCGCGCGTGAATCTGAAAACAAGCAAAGAGCTTCCGCGCGCGGGCCAGCGATCAGTTGATCTTGACACTTGATGAGGAGGGGAGTGTTGCCACCATAGTGATCGCATACTATCCGTGGGAATTACCGGCCGAGTCAGGATCAGTTGATTTATTTGTTGTTGTTTGGTCTTTGTGACATCTTTCATACATTTTAAGTAAAATACAAAACTATCTTAGTGTTTTTATCATTCCCTCCATTGATCTTGTGGCTAGATTATACTGGTAAACATAGAGTGATAACAATAAGTACCTGCCTGATTCCTGATCTTTTGAGTGTGACCTTGCCAAGGCTTCCACTGAATACACCAGTCCACTGATGGTGTTACTGGCCACCTTAAACACCAGTTGGCGACCTTGTGTTTAACCGTAGAGCCCTATTGTTGGGGAGGGCACACGACAGTCGATGTGAGCGAGTCGTGTTCTCACTCTTTCTTAATAAGAGGCCGTTAAGATTGACTGGGAGACTCTCCTGGCGTGCAGTGGCGCCGTGAGGATCGAGGGAAGACCCGCAGGGCTACGGTGAGTTACCTTGGGCATAGCATTTGCTCACCCCAGACTAGAGAGAAGAGAGGTGAAACCCCCAACAATATATATATATATTGTGACGGTAACGCGTTGGTGTTCGGCTGTTTAAGGCTAGGGGTATGGCCTCGTCACATAGTTATAAAAAAAATAGAAAACTGGAACTTCGTCTGTGGTAAGGTAAGGAGAAGACACACAAAACACAAGTAAATTTTAACAATGAAATTTTAATTACGTTAAATAAATCAAAACATGAAAAAATGGACAAACAAATTCTTATAATAAAATCAATCAATCAAAATAATAAGAATAATTAAATGACACAATGAAAAGTTACGTTAAGATAAAATAACAAGAAGTGCAACACAAAATTAAAGGGAGGTGCTGGAATATTGGCTTTAAGCTACCACCTCTCTCAGTACACGCTAACGTCTAGCCGGGAGGAGTGATAACTGCGAAAGCACTAAATATTCTGAGGTCTGAGGTCGTGGCGACCCCAGACATCAAGTAGTATGGGGGGGGTTGCGTGCAGTTGCAGCCCGGCCGGCGACCAATCAGCGGAGCCGGTAGCGATCAACAGGTAGTTTGGCGGTTTGAGTCTGAACAGGTGTCTCTGGCTGCAACGTTTTGCGCTCTGGCAAACCTTGGAGATGTTGTTGTCGTTGTTGGACATTTCTTCCCTAGTAGTTTTATATAATTTCAACGACGTACTTGTGGAGGGAAGAGCAGGCTCAATCTCTTGAAGGAGATTATCGTCACAACTCTCCCCCGAAGCCTGCGGTTCTGGAAGAAGTACGTCGTTATGTGGTGGAGTAATGGATGGAGTCGCTTCTACTTCATAAACTCTGGAGAGATTATGGGCTAAGATGTTGTCAGACTCTTGGTATAGCATGTCTCCAGGTTGAATTTCTGCAGGTAGCAAGCCCATAGTAGAAGACGTTGAGATGGGAAGTGGGCGTGCTGCAGGTGGTGTAGGGTGGTGTGGTCCGTATTGATGGTGGACCGAGCACTTTTCAGGTGTGGAGTGAAGTGCTGAAGCTTCAGGATGAGGAAGAGTAGCTCCTTGCCAATTGTTCCGTAGTTCCTTGTAGCAGTAGTCGCTGACAGGTGTATTCTTCTCGCCTCGTTGCTGCATCACGACACCACCATCGTCGGTACCATTGGCGTCGACATGGAGGATGAAGGGCTTATCTGACGAGGTGAGAGTGGAATTAGAAGAGGGCAAAGGAGCACGATTATTATCCTGAAAGCATTTGGGAAGATCATTAAGGATTTTGGAATTAGAAAGCGCTGACTCCTTGTCAGTGCTTTCGGGAGGAGAAGCTGGGATGGTCTCACTGTGGATGTAGGGTTCTGTGAAGGTGGAATAATTAGTCAGGACAGTGGGAGGAGTACCATTATATTGTTTCAGGAGGTTGACGTGGCACAGCTGGGTCTTCCGCCGCCTATCTGGAGTCTCTATTACGTAGTTGTTATTATTCCTGCACTCTTTGACGCAGTAGGGTCCTGAAAACCTGTTTTGTAAAGGTGAACCTGGGATAGGGAAATAGGCAAGGACGAAGTCTCCCGGCTTGAATTTTCTTACTTTGCTGGTCTGGTCGTAATGAGTCTTCATTCTCACCTGGGCTTTCAATAGATTATCATGGGCAAAGCGGTGGACTCTCTCTAGAATGTGTTGAAGGTTTTGAAGAAACTGGGGCACATTCTGATGCTCACTGAAGGTGGCATCTCTGAGAGAGTCTTTGAAAGCCTTAAGGGGAGTACGGCACTTACGGCCGTAGAGCATCTCATAAGGAGATACTCCTAGGGACTCATTGGGGAGACTTCTGAAAATACACATTATAAGGTCAATCTGCTTATCCCAATCCTTCGAGGTTTCACTACAAAACTTTTTCAAGAGTGCTTTGATGGTCTGATGACTACGTTCAAGAGAACCCTGTGAAGCAGGATGATAGGGGCTGGACAATACCTGTTTGATGTTGAACTCCTCCAGTGTCCTTTTGAAGAGATCACTGGTGAAGTTGGTACCACAGTCACTTTGAATCTCCCTGGGAAATCCGTATTGAGTGAAGATCTTCAATAGATGTTTGATAACCGTAGCAGCCGTGATGTTCTTCACTGGAACTGCTATGGGAAATCTGGTGGTAGGACACAGGATGGTTAGGATATAGGCGTTACCTGAACTGGTCCGAGGTAAAGGACCAACACAGTCTATTATGAGTCTGTGGAAAGGTTCCGCAGGCACCTGTATGGGAATCAGTGGCGCTCTGGGAATGGAGATGTTCGGTTTGCCTGCCATCTGACATGTATGACACTGTTTTACGTACTGTTTGACGTTATTTACCATACCTGGCCAGTAGTAGTCTTGACGAATCCCATGGTAAGTCTTGTTGAAGCCGTAGTGGGAGAACGCTCCATGGGCCAGGTGTAGAATAGTGGGCCGCAGGCTGGTGGGAATCACAAGTTGTTCGATGTTGGCCCAATCGTCCTCCTCCTTCAGTTTACTGGGTCTATATCTGCGGTAGAGTAAGTCGTTCTCTAGGAAGAACCCAGGAATACTGTCGGGTTGAGTCTCAGCCTGGAAAAACAATGGTGTTAAAGTAAGATCTTCCCTCTGCAACTTACGGAACTCCAACTTGGTCAGATGCGGGGGGAGTTTCTGAGGGTCTTGAGGGACAGCGGTAGCAGTAGAGTCAGCTGGCTGTGGACGTGCGGCTTGTGCACGGGTGGTCACGAGAACCGGAGGAGAAACTTCATCACTCTCTTGAACCTCTGCTGGAACATACTCTAGAATAGGGTTTAGTGGCACAGAGTTACACACCTGGGGTTTGTCCATGACGATCAGGTTGGTCGGTTGCAGGTCTTCTGCCAAGTCGTTGCCTAGGAGAAGTTGCACTCCAGGCATGGGAAAAGGCTTCTCCCTGACGGCGACTTGGACTTCCCCGTTCACGTAGGGACAATCCAGGTGGACTCTGGCGAGAGGGTATGGAGTGGTAGCAGTGAGGTCAGTGATGAAGACAGTTTCTCCGGTGTAGACGATGTTGGGCACAGCCGACTTCAAGATGATCGATTGAAGAGCCGCTGTGTCCCTCAAGATCTTCAATTTGAAACGTCCCTCCGGATTTGAACCGTTGGCAGAGACAGTTCCAGTATACAGGTGGTTACTGAAAAGAGAAAGATCATTAACATCAACACCAACATTCATCACAGGCTTACCGGACTTAGGAGGAGTTGGTTTGGGTTTTTGTTGGTCAGTGGTTCCCTTGTATTGAGACTTACCACACTTGTCTATGGTATGTCCATAGAGTCTACAATACTTGCAGTACAGTTGTGAACCAGCTTGATCGGGGCTCACCTTCTCGTAACTGTACCACGACTTCTTACTGGAGGATGGTTCGGGTGTCAGCCGGTGGATGAGGCTGTAAGTGTCAGCCGACTTAGCACACTTCAGGTAGTCGGTTTCTTCTTTATCTGCTAAGTAGAGGCGGACAGGAGGCGGCACACGCCTCAAGAATTCTTCAACAAGCATCAGGTTGACGAGTTCTGTAAAAGTAGAGACATGTGCTGCTTCCAGCCATTTCATGAAATACCTCCGTTTCGTGTTAGCAAACTCAAGGAAGGTAGTGGTACTTGCCTTCAGGTGGTCACGGAATTTCCTTCTATAACTTTCAGTGGAAAGTAGGTAGGCGTCCAACACTGCTTGTTTCAGAGTGTGGTAGTCATTCTCAGACGCCAAAGTACTGAGTGTGACTGCAGCTCTACCTGTAAGATGGACTCTGAGAAGTGTGGCCCATTGGTCGACAGGCCAACTGAGTTGATTAGCAAGGGTTTCAAAGGTGGTGAAAAACACATCAACTTCTGCTTCTACAAAGGATGGCATTAACTTACTTGCATGTGATATATTAAAACTGACGGGAAGATTGGCAGTAGCTTGCTGGCGTTGAGCGAGGTGTGAAGTTTCCAACGTGTATTCTCGTTGACGACACTCTAGAGCCAGAGTCGCTTGTTGCTTGTCATGTTCGCGTTGCATCTCCAACTCGCGTTGTTTGGTTTCAAGCCGTACACGTTCCTGCTCCTGGAGTAAGGCAATCTCACGTTCTTGTTCTTCTCTCCTCAAAGCAGCTTCGCGTTCTTGTTCTTCCCTTCGTATGGCAGCTGCTTCTCTTTGCTGCTCATGTTCAATCTTGGCCAGCTCTAGTTTAAGTTTCATCGTTGCCAAGTCAGTTTTCTCTGCAATATAGTAAGTTTCATGAGTTTCAGAGTCTATCTTACCTTGCTCTAAATAGTAATCCAGCAACAGGTTGTGTAGGTCATTTTTGTTGGCTTGGTAGGGAACTTCTAGTTGATACTCATGTGCAAGAGTTTGTAATTCAGTCCTCTTGGCACGACTCAAAGTCCCTATTTCACCTGCTGGATTTGTACGGAAAGCTTGGAGACGAAACATGGTGAAATTAGCAAATAAAGGTACACGAATATTCAATAGTGAATGTCAGAAACAGGACAACGTGGCAACTGGTACCTATCCTGTGTGATCTTTAACAATTAAAGTTAAATAAAGATGTTAAATGATTAAATTAAATCAAGGGCGCAGGAAATCTTGTACCCGGTACTCATGTAAGAGGATAAGGGCAAGAAAATCCTACTAACAAATGAAACAGAGTTTCGAAAACAAATGAAACAGTTAAATGCTTCAAAAGTAAAATTGGTAGTCCAAGGATGTAGGCATACCTTGCCAAGTCTCTATAGGACATAAAGCAAGTTTTTCCTACTGAATTTAATATGATACTTACAGAATTAGCGAACTTTTGTGCTCTGAAAAAGTAAGCTAATTCCCTACCGTTGTATGTATCATCATCTCTGACTGACGTGTAGGGGTGCGAGGTGTCAACTGGTGACGAGAACTGCTGCTGAGGTCCCAATTCAGCAACTAAAGTTCGAGCTAGAGGAACTATGGCCCTCTTTGTCCTCCTACAGTCAGATTGCAGAAGATTGGGTACTCTTGACCCGGGGCAGACCACAGTACCAGGGTACCAATAGGATGATCTGTCAAAATGAGAAATATTCAAGGGACATAGATGGTAAACACGAGTAATAACACGGAGGGAGAGATGACCAATTAAGAGTATGACTGCGGCCTACAGTCACCACGTAATCCAAAGTTGTCTCACCTTCACCATATGTTACTCTCGTAATGCACAATACACCGCACCTTATAAAAAAATTAAATTGAATATGAAAAATAGTAAAGCTACGTTAACAAAGTTAAATACGCTTACCATAAATTACCACTTGGCACCAGTACCTGAGTGAAGATCCCGGACAGGCCCCCATATAACTTGTGACGGTAACGCGTTGGTGTTCGGCTGTTTAAGGCTAGGGGTATGGCCTCGTCACATAGTTATAAAAAAAAATAGAAAACTGGAACTTCGTCTGTGGTAAGGTAAGGAGAAGACACACAAAACACAAGTAAATTTTAACAATGAAATTTTAATTACGTTAAATAAATCAAAACATGAAAAAATGGACAAACAAATTCTTATAATAAAATCAATCAATCAAAATAATAAGAATAATTAAATGACACAATGAAAAGTTACGTTAAGATAAAATAACAAGAAGTGCAACACAAAATTAAAGGGAGGTGCTGGAATATTGGCTTTAAGCTACCACCTCTCTCAGTACACGCTAACGTCTAGCCGGGAGGAGTGATAACTGCGAAAGCACTATATATTATGAGGTCTGAGGTCGTGGCGACCCCAGACATCAAGTAGTATGGGGGGGTGGAGTGCAGTTGCAGCCCGGCCGGCGACCAATCAGCGGAGCCGGTAGCGATCAACAGGTAGTTTGGCGGTTTGAGTCTGAACAGGTGTCTCTGGCTGCAACGTTTTGCGCTCTGGCAAACCTTGGAGATGTTGTTGTCGTTGTTGGACATTTCTTCCCTAGTAGTTTTATATAATTTCAACGACGTACTTGTGGAGGGAAGAGCAGGCTCAATCTCTTGAAGGAGATTATCGTCACAATATATATATATATATATATATATATATATATATATATATATATATATATATATATATATATATATATATATATATATATATATAATATATATATATATATATATATATATATATATATATATATATATATATTTACTTTATTTGAACTTTGTTACAAAAAAGGAGTTACATATGGGTTACAAAGATGGTTATCATAGGTTGTCGAGTTCCTCTAGCTCCTCAGATGGCGGGCAGGAACCCTGGATGCAGTGCCCATTTCCCCTCTGTATCGCCACACTGAGGCGCTGGAAAAGAAAGCTTGCAGCTCTTGGGTCCCTTGTTGTTTCAATGAGCCTAGAACCCAGTTCCTTCAAAAAACTGGTAGCACTTTTACCCCAGGCGCCGAGTGTCTCAGATGCAATGGGGACAAAATTGTAGTGGTGATCCAGTTCTCTATACTTATGGGATTTGGCTGCTTCCCTGTGGGTGGCAGCGCCACCTGGTTGTGCAACTCTTGAGGTTAATGTAGGTGTTAGTTTGGGTTGATACGCACGTGTAGTCCCATACCAACTGCTTGCCATTCTTCCAGGGGTTCACTGTGATACCATCCGGGAAGCGACCAATAAGAGCAAAAAGAGCAAAGAGCAAAAAAAAAAAAAAAAAAATTATATATATATATATATTATATATGTATGTCGTACCTAGTAGCCAGAACGCACTTCTCTGCCTACTATGCAAGGTCCGATTTGCCTAATAAGCCAAGTTTTTCTAAATTTATATATTTTCTCTAATTTTTTTCTTATGAAATGATAAAGCTGCCCATTTCATTATGTATGAGGTCAATTTTTTTTATTGGAGTTAAAATTAACGTAGATATATGACCGAACCTAACCAACCCTACCTAACCTAACCTAACCTATCTTTATAGGTTAGGTTAGGTTAGGTAGCCGAAAAAGTTAGGTTTGGTTAGGTTAGGTAGGTTAGGTAGTCGAAAAACAATTAATTCATGAAAACTTGGCTTATTAGGCAAATTCGGCCTTGCATAGTAGGCTGAGAAGTGCGTTCTGACTACTAGGTACGACATTATATATATATATATATTTGTGATGGGAAAATGATGGAGTGTAGATGTTCGGCAATCCTCCTAATGGCTGGTGTCAATGCCTATCACATTAGAGAAAAAAAAAAAGATTGACTGCTTGGCTGTTGTCTGTGGTAAAGTAAGGGAAAACACGCAAAACACATTGTATGAATAATGAAACTTTAATTAAATTGAAAGCAAATTAAAAACAAAGACAATTCCTTGGCTATGTAGAGTGCAAACAAACAAGTAAAAAAATATAACATAAAAATTAATAAACAGGGATGACGCTACTCTATAATATAAAGACAAAATGAAATAAGCAGGTGCTGAGAATAAAGCACTAGTTGAGAAACATAAACCTGACAGACAGAGCGTATATCAGTCAGTTGTTCACAGCTTGAGAGCACAAGATATTCTAACTTCAATGACTGGTTCAAGACCAGACATCGACTAAAAAGAGGGCGCTGACGCACAGAGGTGCAGGTGTGCAGTCGGTGGGTCACCAATCAGAAACAGGCAGGCTGGGAATGGTAGTTAGCTGGTTGATGACGGTTGCGAGCCGGCATGGAGAGAGTGGAGTAGAGTGAGTTTAGGGTACGTTTGCCTCCTGGTCAAAACGTTTTGTGCTACTGGTAGACGTATCTTGAAGGTAGCATCTTATTGTTGTATATATGTAAGTAACTTTATGTAGGGAAGAGCAGGCTCAATATATATATATATATATATATATATATATATATATATATATATATATATATATATATATATATATATATATATATATATATAGTACCTAGTAGCCAGAACGCACTTCTCGGCCTACTATGCAAGGCCCGATTTGCCTAATAAGCCAAGTTTTCCAGAATTAATATATTTTCTCTATTTTTTTCTTTTGAAATGATAAAGCTACCCATTTCATTATGTATGAGGTCAATTTTTTTTATTGGAGTTAAAATTAACGTAGATATATGACCGAACCTAACCAACCCTACCTAACCTAACCTATCTTTATAGGTTAGGCTAGGTTAGGTAGCCGAAAAAGTTAGGTTAGGTTAGGTAGGTTAGGTAGTCGAAAAACAATTAATTCATGAAAACTTGGCTTATTAGGCAAATCGGGCCTTGCATAGTAGGCATAGAAGTGCGTTCTGGCTACTAGGTACGACATATATATATATATATATATATATATATATATATATATATATATATATATATATATATATATATATATATATATATATATATATATATATATATATATATGTCGTACCTAATAGCCAGAACGCACTTCTCAGCCTACTATGCAAGGCCCAATTTGCCTAGTAAGCCAAGTTTTCATGAATTAATTGTTTTTCGTCTACCTAACCTACCTAACCTAACCTAACCTAACTTTTTCGGCTACCTAACCTAACCTTACCTATAAAGATAGGTTAGGTTAGGTTAGGTAGGGTTGGTTAGGTTCGGTCATATATCTACGTTAATTTTAACTCCAATAAAAAAAATTGACCTCATACATAATGAAATGGGAAGCTTTATCATTTCATAAGAAAAAAATTAGAGAAAATATATTAATTCAGGAAAACTTGGCTTATTAGGCAAATCGGGCCTTGCATAGTAGGCTGAAAAGTGCGTTCTGGCTACTAGGTACGACATATATATATATATATATATATATATATATATATATATATATATATATATATATATGTATATATATATATATATATATATATATATATATATATATATATATATATATATATATATATATATACATATATATATATATATATATATATATATATATATATATATATATATATATATATCTTGAGATCTTGAGGTTATCTTGAGATGATTTCGGGGCTTTAGTGTCCCCGCGGCCCGGTCCTCGACCAGGCCTCCACCCCCAGGAAGCAGCCCGTGACAGCTGACTAACTCCCAGGTACCTATTTACTGCTAGGTAACAGGGGCATTTAGGGTGAAAGAAACTTTGCCCATTTGTTTCTGCCTCGTGCGGGAATCGAACCCGCGCCACAGAATTACGAGTCCTGCGCGCTATCCACCAGGCTACGAGGATAGGGAGGAGGATATATATATATATATATATATATATATATGCGAACAAGCCTGAATAGTCCCCAGGACTATATGCGACTGAAAACTCACACCCCAGAAGTGACTCGAACCTATACTGCCAGGAGCAACGCAACTGGTATCTACAGGACGCCTTAATCCGCTTGACCATCACGACCCTGGGCTGATTGTTTTGAAATTTTCACACAATGTTCCATTCACATCCGCGCAGGTTTTTATATACATACTATATAGATGTCACGTCTGTGACGGTAAAATAACATGCTTTTTCTGAAAAACTGTTTTTTTCATGTGTTTTTGCTTGTGAGGGAAATCTTCGAAACCTCTTTACCGATTTCTTTGAAATTTTGACTCAACTTTGCATTCGAATAGGCGCATCTTTTTATGTATCAACTATATACATGCCTCACCTGAAACAAGAAAAACATGTTTTTTTTTTAAAAACATCGCCATCTGTTGGACATAAGAGCAACACACGCTGTAATCACAGAAAGTTCCTAACCTATTGCTTTGAAATTTTGACACAACATTGTATTCGAATAGCGCATTTTTTTATATACTTACTATACAGATGCCGTACCTGTTCCAGGTAAAAATATGAGTTTTTTAAAAACAGCACCATCTGTTGCACATAATAGCAACATGCACGCTATACTAAATATGTCACGAATTCCATTTCAATGTTTCCGATTGCATTGATAAATTTGATTTTCATAGATTTCGATTTATTTTATTTTTTATTGAATTATTTTGTGTGATAATGTGTTGGAATTAAGCTGTGTTGTTTACCATACCATTCTTTTTTTTTTTTTTTTTTTTTTTTTTTTTTTTTTTTTATATACAAGAGTTGTTACATTCTTGTACAGCCACTAGTACGCGTAGCGTTTCGGGCAAGTCCTTAATCCTACGGTCCCTGGAATACGATCCCCTGCCGCGAAGAATCGTTTTTTCATCCAAGTACACATTTTACTGTTGCGTTAAACAGAGGCTACAGTTAAGGAATTGCGCCCAGTAAATCCTCCCCGGCCAGGATACGAACCCATGACATAGCGCTCGCGGAACGCCAGGCGAGTGTCTTACCACTACACCACGGAGACTGCATTCATTTCGTAAGTATAAGTATAGATGCCACACCTGTGACAGGTAAAACTATGCTTTTCTTGTAAAACAATGCCTTTTGTTGCATGTAAGAGCAACACACACCCACACACATGCAATACTAAATATGTCACAATTCCGTTTCAATGTTTCTGATTGAATTGATAAATTGAATTTTCATACGTTTTGATTTATTTTCATCTTGATTTAATTATTTATGTGAATTACGTTAGAATTGAGCTGTGTTGTTTACCATTCCGTTCATTTTGTGAATATAGTTTATTTTTTTTATTTGTTCATATTTTCATTGAATTTTTTTTAACTTCTTTTCTTATATTTTAATGATGGGAACATCGGATCACTTGATGTTCCCAATTTTCTGATGGGAACAGCAGACCATTTGGGAAGGCATCGGACCAGGGAGTGGAGAATGATGGGGATGACGAGGGGGCAAGGGAGGGGGTAATGGTGGGGAAGGACAAGGGTACGGGGTAGTTTGGGAAGGTGGAGACGAGGGGATGAGGGAATGGAGAATGGTGGGGAGGATAAAAGGAAAGGGGAGTGGGGCTTGGTGGGAAGGAAAAGGGGATGGTGGAGTAGGGAATGGTGGGGAGGACGAGAGGCAGTGGAGTGGGGAATGGTTGGGATGCCGAGGAGCCTGTGATTGGGAATTGTGGGGAAAACTGGGGGGAAAGGGAAGGTTGCTGTGGCTCAGCAACGCACATTCGTTGCTGAGTCACGTGGAGTCGAGTTCCACGTGACTCAGCAACGAATGTGTGTTGCTGAGTTCGTGGAGTCGAGGGATGAGAGTATTTTGAAGGATTGTACCAAGGCTCAGCTCCAACCAGTGGCGAACCTCTTTGGGATATGACTGAGGTCGTCCAAAGTGGCGGAGCGGCACATAGAGATCATGGTACATTTCATGGCATGGAAGGAGGCCACTGGGTGAAGAACCATCCCAAACACCTGCCAGTGTTGGGAGGGCCCGGAGTGAAGAGGTAAGCACCAGGGGGGGGGTCCAGCTGTAGTGGGAGGAGTGTGAAGCTGGAGAAGTTGAAGATGCAACTCGAAGCGAGGCTGAGGTGGGAAGAGCAAGAGTGGCAGCTGCGAAGGGAGGAACACGAAAGAGAGGCCCAGCTGTGAAGGGAAGAACGGAAAGCCCAGCTGCAATGGGAGGAACATGAGGGAGAGAAGCTTGAGGTTATCTTGAGATGATTTCGGGGCTTTAGTGTCCCCGCGGCCCGGTCCTCGACCAGGCCTCCACCCCCAGGAAGCAGCCCGTGACAGCTGACTAACTCCCAGGTACCTATTTACTGCTAGGTAACAGGGGCATTCAGGGTGAAAGAAACTTTTGCCCATATGTTTCTGCCTCGTGCGGGAATCGAACCCGCGCCACAGAATTACGAGTCCTGCGCGCTATCCACCAGGCTACGAGGCCCCTTTTAAAGCTGTTATGACCCCATGTAGTCTGGTGGAACGAGTGAACCCAGTGAGAGTTATTCTGCTTTCTGGACCTGAGAATTAGAGGTCAGAGAAAGAAATATATATAATAAACGTCAGTGAGTAATTTGAGAATACGAGCGGAGGATGAGCATCTGGTAAATGTGACATGGAGATGTTGATATTTTGGTGCCGTGATGTGATGCTAGCATCTCGTCGTGACGTTACTTGAGTTACAGCAGTCATCAGGGATTGTTTTACTTTGATGATCTCTTGGAAGAAGGAAGAATATAGTGCCCTGTGTTAGCGATGGGGTGAAGACTACTTGTTTTCAAGTGTGAGAAAGCTGTTGGGGACATCGTACACCATTTCACTGTGATTTGAATATGTAAGAGGCAACCTGGAAGCGAGTGGTTAGTCGTGCCTGTATGGAAATCTAATTGCGAGGGCAACAGGTACTCTGAGAGAGAACTCTATCAACATCAGAGGCCCGAGACTGTTCAACACGCTTCCACTACACATAAGGGGCATAACTGGCAAACCCCTCACAGTGTTCAAGAGAGAACTGGATAAGCACCTCCAAAGGATACCTGATCAACCAGGCTGTGACTCATACGTCAGGCTGCGAGCAGCCGCGTCTAACAGCCTGGTTGATCAGTCCAGCAACCAGGAGGCCTGGTCGACGACCGGGCCGCGGGGACACTAAGCCCCGGAAGCACCTCAAGGTAGCCTCAAGGTAGCCTTCAAGAGGAAGGAAGTAAGCTCGCGTTTCTGTGTGGAGCCCGCCAGGCGACTCCATGTACTCAAGTCAGGACTGGAGGAAGCCTTGTGAAATAGTCCTAAAGCGATTTTTGTGGCGATCTGAGTGAGTGCAATGTTGAGCGCCAGAGTGTGAGCGCCCCCACGTCATAGATTTCTGCGGTAAGCTTGTTAAATAGTTTATAGATTAGCTACCAGTGTTTGTACGTGTGCCCAGCGATCATAGTTAAGGTATGTATATATATATTAATATTTTATTGAGCCAATGAGCTAAAATAAGGAGTTAGAGTTAAGAGAACATGCTGGAGAGAGGAGTGATACATCCTCTCTCGATGGAGGTCAAGGGGCGACTGAGAGGAGGAGGCCCCCAGCATCGTAGCCGGGGCGGAGGTCCCAGTGCCGTGTCAAGCCACGTTTCTAGCTTGGACTTGTCCAGGATGGGGAAATACCCTCCACAGTTGGAATGGCACAGTGCAGTGTCGGAGGGCGAGATTTAATGCTGGGATATAGGTTTATTACTTATGTTTTGTTAGAAAAACATTTTTAGTGGCATGGTAATGGAACTGAGGGTTTGTGTGGGAAGAAGTTAATGGAGGAACTTCGAGGCTGGAGGAGAAGTGTATGCTGAACTCTGAGGTAGAGCAGGAACTCCATAATGAGAAGTTGAACTTTAAGTAGTGTAGGGGAGCTACATGTTTCTTTGTGGAGCCAGTGGAGGAGGGTGACTGATGTTGGAGTAGGACTTCGTTGTGCAGCAGATTAGGCAAACTTCAGAAGTGCCTTTCCTGATTTTTGGAGGACCTAGACGTGTGCATTGGTAGTGAGCCTCTAGGAGCAGAACAGAGAATCATGTGGACACATTGATGTATAAGGGGAGTGCTTGAATGCTCATTGACATGTAAGATGCAGTGTAAGGTGAGAGATTGATTTTCTTGTTTTGTTGGGGGATATTTATGTAGATGTTCCAGGTATGTCAGCCCCAAGCTGGGTTTCATATACTTTTATGGTTGAAGATACATTATTGTTGCGCCAGGTATTTCAGCCCTAAGCAGTGAGGGTATAGTAGGTTAAGATCCAAGAGTTGTGCAGCCGCCTAATGTAGATAGTTGGTGAAGCCAGGATATGATATTGCAGTGCTACTGGGTTGTAGCAGTTTAGTGTTGTTAGGTAATATTGGATATTATTTTATATTTTATTATGTACGTTTTTTTTGTATTAAATGCTTGTCTACAGATGGTCTTTACTCTTGTCTTAGTGAAGTTTCCCGGAAAGCAAGAGAGGGACAGCGAGGGTCACGGCTGCAGATATGGTGACAGTAGAAACTAATTCACTAAAAGGGGATTTAGGAGATAATTCCAAACAAGGAGAGAGTGGGGAAGTCACGGCGGCTTCAGAAGGGTGTGTACTCAAGACATCGAGGACAGTTTTGGAGCTGCACCCCTAAACAGGTGACGCTGAACCCCTCTCCAAGATCAAGATGCGGACAGGGTGATCTCCTAGGTAAATTGCAAGCACTATAGTGTCCATTGCTGGTCGACCGACGGTAGCAGGAGTGTGGCTGCCGAGTTCGGCTGTTGTTCTATCATGGAGTGGTGGGGAACTCATTTCGCCTGTACCCAAGTAACAGTCTGGTGCAACAACCAGAGCTCCCCTTAAGATTTAAATCCCCAACCAGATCCTCCTGATAGATGACCAGATGCAAAGGGAGGAATGAGGGGCCCAGCTGTGACGGGAAGAACGAGAGGCGCAGCTGCAGTGGGAGGGACGAGAGGCACAGCTGCAACAGGAAGAGATAGAGGCTAACAAGGAGGTTGAACTGAAGCATGTCGAGCATGGGATGACCCCACTACCTATGCAGTAGGACGACCACCGACTGAAGGAGCGTGACTTGCCAGCATTGGTACCTAATGAGTCTGAGAGTTTCTTCGGCCATTTTTAGAGGGTCGCGACCCTGGAAGGATAGCCGGAGGAGGATTGGGCAGCCCTGGTCAAGAGTAGGCTGACTAGTGAAGCACGGGATGCATATAGCATGCTGGACCTCGAGGAGTGTTCAAATTATAAGGCAGTGAAGAATGCAGTGCTGTGTTCTTTTCGGGTGACTACTGAGTTGTACCAGAAGAGGTTCAGAGAGTGTGCATCAGAGCACCAGGGGGGACTTGCAAAGAGACAGCAAGGGTGCGGGAGCATATGTTCTTGAAGAGGTTGAAGGCTGAAGAGGCAGAGACAGCCGAGGAAATCAAGCAACCAATAGTGATGGAGAAGTTTGTCAATACTCCATCCGGAACCGAGAGTTAGATAGAGTAAAGGAACCGGGCATAAAAGACTTGAGGGTAGCAGGTGATCAGGCGGACGCCGTTAGAGGAGGCATTCAGCTCTCTGAGGGAGAGTCGAGCTAGGCGACCAACCCAACAGGAGGACGACCGCTTTTGCAGCCATGGAGAAGTAAAGAGTGGGTCTGGACGTGATGTGTCGTGCCACTCAAGTGACATAACCCAAGCTCAGATAAGCATGTGAGATCCTGTGAGGAAGTCTCCGAGTGGCAGCTTAGGTTGAAGTTACGGTGCAAGCAGCTCGACCAGGTAGTACATGTCTGGGAGTTCTGCGGGGACCCAGAGCTCGGCGACCCTTGGAGGTATTGTCCAGGTGACTGGGGGAGGTTTCCCCAGGGTGGGACGCTGTTACAATCATCGTGGGAGTGTAACGAGCACCAGAAGTCTGTGGGATTGATGTTGGAAGAAGAGAGAGTGGTTACCCATACTCCTTACTATATTGTCCCAATGTGAATAGTTGGGAGACAAAACTGGTGTGCATCCCTTCGTTTTTGGGTTAACTTTTAAGTTTTGGGAATCAGACCATGAAAATTACTGTACTTCGCGACACGGGTGCTGACGTGAGTATGGAAGCCAGAGATATTCTTCCAAAGATTTTTGATGAGTCACCTGCTGGAGTAGTGAGACTATGCACTGTAGGAGGGGGGAAGGAGGTGACGGAGGTTACTGCTTCACAAGGTGCAGCTGATTGCCGACTACGGAATCGAGAAGGCGATCGTATCTGTAGTCCCTACGTTACCCCTAAAGCATATACAGATGGTGCTGGGTAACGACCTAGGTGGAGGTAACATACAACCCGAATGGGCCAGGAGTGCCTGTGTGTCAGGCAGTAGTGTAACCATGCCAGGTGAGGTGGCAGACGATGCAGACAGTAGCGAGGAAGCCGACCGCACTAGTGATGACGTCGCCAGGAAAGACGACGAGGGCGAGAGTTCAAAGAGGTCGTAGGAGATCGTGGAGAACCCCATCAAGGACCTTCAACTAAGCCTAATAATGGATGTGGAGGATGAGAAGGAGCAGCTTTACAAGCGCCTGGACGATGAAAGTGCTGCAGGCCGCATTCCCTCCACTTGAAAGTGTGAGCCAGGTAAGCTCAGTGGGTGAGCGAGCTGTTGTGAGGGGCAGGTAGGAAGACGACGTACTGTACTCTACGCCAGACAGGTAAATTGTGGTAGGGGTAAGAAGAATCACTGTGGGGATGTGAGCTACAGTGAGGTGGTTGGGCCCGACCACGAACCTAGGAAGATGTTTACAGGGAAGAAACTTTTGTGGAGGAATGAAGATGTTCGTCGAGAGCAGCGGAATGAATGGTATTGAAATGGTAATAGGAAGAATGCCGAGAAGAGGTATGCCGAGGATAGGCACCAGCCTAGCTGGAGGTTCGCTGGGTCAAATCTAAAGTCTAGTGTGGAAGAGAGGATATTACTGGAAGGACAGGTAACTGGTGTTGCTGTGAGGAGGCAAAGCACTTACCGGAGAAGAGGAACTGAGAACAGAGAAGATGGGCGAAAAGAAGGGCATGAAAGCAAGCAAGGAGTACCTGTAGGATGCAGTGGAGGTGCAAGAGTACCTTAGAGGGCATGACGTAGTGTAGGTCCTACATGCACTAAATCATAAAGGGGGTAACAAGTCGCTGGAACATACTCTGGGACATGGGAGGAGGTCCCCTTATAGGTGTTCTGGGAACACCCACCTCACCCAGTACTATACAAGGTGGAAGAATGATGTGACTGACGTGGTGGAACGAGCCACGTCACTAACTGGAGGAGAGGCATGTCAGGGATAGAGAGAGCAAGAACACCGGTTGGCCTCTCCAGTGCTTTTCATTCGATGACTCTTATTTTAACGGGAGGGGTATTATACGGTGCCCCATCCTATATCTTCCCTTATCCGGCAGTAAGAGTCATATCTCTACATCCCGTACATTCTCTGAGGTGCAGGGAAGTTATAATATGAAGTTAAATTTATCATTTTAGTTTTCACCTTACAAATACCTTACGCACTTTAGGATTGCAATATGGCGACGGGACAGCAAAATTCCCGCCAACGGGCTCAGGTGTCAGCCTCATGGAGATTGGCAAGGAGGGGTGACGTGACTGGGTTGACCAATGGGAGTACCACCACCCAGATGTGACGTCACTGGGCAGTGGGCGCCCGCGGAGGGAGATAGAGTTTCACAGGCTGGCATAGAGTGCAGACATGTGTCAGTGAGCTCTCCAGATTGGAGGTCAGAGAGCCTCGACCAGTGGATTTAAGCAGCAACAAACATACTAAGGATGTTGGAGAAGACTATTGGAGTCCAGGGGAGCATAAGAAGGCAGAGCTCAGTTGGTGTGAGTGCGCCAAGAGCTCTTTGCTGATAATATTTGGCGGAGAAGAGCGGTGTTAAGCCCTGCAGGTGAGCCCCGACACGAAATGTGAGCTGCTGTGACAGGGTCAAGTCCACTGGAGGATAGAAAGGGTCACTGAACGAGAGTTTGTCTATAGTGCAGGTGTGAGTGAGGGAAAACGACGGTGCAGGGTCAGCCTTCATCACCATCAGGAGGACCTGCCATTTTGGGGACCGAGCACGGCGAAGATGCATACTACAACTCACCTTAGTATCCTGGGGTTCCGAACCTGAAGCTCTCACACGCAGGAATATTGCCTAAGATTTTTTATTTTTTTGGGCGTCTGTCTACGAGAGCCCTGAGGAAGCTTAAGTGAACTCCCATATAGTCACAGGAGTTTTGAAGCTACTCTATACCATTGAGCGCCCTGAAGTGCCTTACGCACCACCGATTGTGCGCCTCAAAGCGCATTGCACAGTGCAGTGGGTAATACGTCAGAAATATGATTGATTTAAATTGGGCAAAATTTGCACTATTAGTAGCGAAACTACACACATATAAACGTTTAGAGATGGGTCCGAGAACTAAATTCTGATGATCTTTTTAAAAGTATCTTCTTAAGTCTGTAGAGTTATTTGTCTCCATAAGATCTCTTTAAGACTGCAGATGTAGGTAAAACTGGACTCTTTCCAGTTTCCCCCAAAAATTCAGTCATAAACTGCATATACTGAGCTCTGAAAAAAAATTAACCTGAAAACAGGTGGCAACATAGAGACAAATTGGAACTCTGAAAAAATTGAAAATTTGGTCTTAAAAGGGTGATGCTTTAGCGATAAGTGGAACTCTGACAAAAATTCGGCCTTGAAAGGGTGACGACTTACAAAAAAGTGAAACTGAAAAAATTTGGTCTTAAAAGGGTGACGACTTAGCGGCGTCTTTCCAAGTCACACCCCCAGATCTTTCTCAGAGTGATGGCTCAGCTGTCGGAAAATCCGACACCATTTAATAATATTACCTGCAATTGCAGATAATATTGCTGCGATTGTATACACAAGTTAACCCATAGAAAATGTAGCTTGTAATGGAATTTTTCGTCAATAGAAAATGGGATATCATTGCCACATACTATTATAAATTCACCACCTATTTTGTAGGGAATTATTCTTAAATAGATTAGTCTTTGGACTTTTACCATCATAAAAACATCTCATTTGAATTAACTTAATTATAGTATCATAATAAAGTAAATGTGACCCTTCTATCAGTTACTGACATCTCTACAAAGTGAGGGAGGCGTCAGTGAGTGAGGAAGGAGTGGTCAGCCATTGTTGTTAAGACCGGAGGTGCAGGGAGCAAATTCGGCTCCTATCATTTCTCTTGGACGAAGTGTGAAGGAGATCAGAGTAGTGGTCTTCCATCATCAACACGCTGTCAACATAATCAAGGGAAGTGTTCTACCGAAACCCGTTTATCTAATCATTTTTGGCCATTAATGTTAGGTAGATATTGGGCGAACTGGTTAGAATGCGAACTCGCCTCATACTAAAGGTAATTAAGCCTTGGTCCTTATCATATATAATATACAGTGTTTTCTCTGTATATTATGTAAAAGGATTCTCTGTAAAGCCAGGATTCTGGCTTTACAGCTAGCGCCCTTTGATAGGTACAAGAAGAGGAAACAAGCTTGGTATATCAGTTACTGGGTGATGGAAGCTGCCTCACACGAGGATAATTTGGTGTCTACATCCTAGTTATACCTGGTGGACTAAGCCTGTTGTACAATAAGATAAGGAACCTCCTCAATGTATACTAATATATGTAGTTTAATACTGTAGTTTGATTGGCTGCATATATATATATATATATATATATATATATATATATATATATATATATATATATATATATATATATATATATATATATATATATATATATATATATATATATACAGCCGTATATATGGTGGCAGCCGTAGCACTCGGTCGTGCAGGGGGTTGGGTCCCACATTTGTGCCCATTCAACAAGGATAACAGTGCCTGAGGAAGTCAAGAATCGACTCATGTCTGTGTTAATACCTGCTGAAGACTCTTAGTGGGTCGAGGAAGCCTACCTCTCCAGCAGTGCAACAGAATCAACTGTAAAAGGTGTGTTGTCCTGGCGGGAGGCGTGCTATGGAGGGGAAGGACACAGGCCTGGGTGAGGGTTATCTCAGTGCCTCCATAAACAACAGCCTCCAGGCGGGGAGGAGGCCTCATGTGGAGGAGGGGGGGGAGTGAAGGGGAGGCTCACAAACCTGCTTGTATTCCAGCAGTCTTATAAGTGAATGTGTGCGTCTTTTCAGATGAACGGTGAGTTTGTAGTGATAAACATAATGCACCTGTGAAACTTTGTGCTAATTGTGTGTGACCGGGATACCTTCTTTCCCCCTCTCCCTAGCCTCCCACAGGCCTCGCCAGCCCACCCAGCTACCCTCTCCCGGCGGCTGACCCGACGACCATCGTCCACCCCACGACCACCGTCACCCCACGCAACCCTACGCCCACCGCCACCCCACGCCCACCGTCACCCCACGCAACCCTACGCCCACCGCTACCCCACGCCCACCGCCAGCCCACGCCCACACACGCCCTACGGCTCCCTCACCAGGAAAGGGTGGAAGGACACATGTGGTGGGGTCAAGAGACTGGGACACCAGTGTGCCAATAAGTGCTTGAAAAAGATAAGTTGAGTCCAGTCCTGTGGTGACTGGACCATTGTGAGTATCGTGTTGAGAGCACCACACCCAGTGAGCCAGGACACATTCACCAGTGTTTAGTGACAAAAGGAAATTATCCAAGTGTTAAGTGCCACGTCAACCCTCCCCCCATCCCCTGAGTGTAGTGCCTCCCCCCCAGTGAGTGTAGTGTCTCCCGCTCGCCCGCTCCACCTGTGTAGTGTCTCCCCCCCCCCCCTCCGTGTGGTGCAGTGTCTTCCGCTCCCCTGCCCCCACCTCCCACGATCAGGTGGTCGCGCCTTCCCTCCCCGGCCCCCCTCCCAGACCGGGCCAGCGCGCAGCCTCCCAGCCCCCACCCACCACCTCCACGAGCCCACCCACCCCAGATATCTGCCCAGACATGACGCATAGTATAGGGGACAACCTCGTCCCCCCCAGCCAGGAGGGAGAGACAAATACTCCAGTGCAAGGTGACATTTACTTTACCTAAGGGGATGGCAGAAGCCGCTACCAGCCAGCTCACCCCTCCCGAAGCCAATCAAAGGAGAGGCACATGCAGTGGTTGTGGGAACATCGTCAGCATCAACTCTGTCTCCAGAGTCATACGCCAGCATGGTGACTGTCCTGGGTCAGGGAGGCCTCCCGTGGGAGGAGGCAGCACTCAGGAGCCTGTTGCACCAGTACAAATCGCAACAGATTACATTGCAACAGACGACCTGCTAGAGGCAATTAAAGCAACGTCAACCAGGACACTCACCCACATCCCAAAGGCCTCTCGCCCTTTTGCTGCAGGGAAATACACGGACCTCATCGCAAAAGTCAACAGAGGGTCAAATAACCTTGTTGCACCTGATACCATCAAAGCCTGGCACAATCTGTTACTTTTTGGCAATGCATGCTTAGGTGTACCAGACAGAGGAGGCAAGACACTGGCCTCATCCGTCAATAAAGCAATTTGGGATTTTCCGAGGGCTGACAACCTAGTCCGCCTCCCCAAACACACCAAACACCGCCGAGGCAGACCAAGTACGACAATCAGCGACAACAGAAAATTAGGTACCCAAGTCAGCAAGAAAATTGAAGAGGGCAATACAGTCGGGGCACTCAGGTTAATCACAAGTGAGGACAAAATTTTGCCCAGGGATGAAACCACAGCCCAAGCACTGAGAGAAAAACACCCCGTCAGGGCCGTAGGTGGACCTCCCCCACAGGTCAGGCTCGCCCCTAACCAGGAACCTCTCGTCCTCCGGGAGTCAGAGGTTTATAAAGCTATCGTTTCATTTCCCCCGGGCTCCTCAGGAGGCTACACAGGGGTAAGACCTCAACATGTGAAGGAAATGGTGAACCCTGTTCTTGGCCCAGCTGCAGAAGCGCTCCTGACAGAAATCACAACGTTTGTCAACAACTGCCTCGCCGGGTTAATCCCTGATGAAATCAAACCATTCTTCTTTGGTGCATCCCTATGTGCCCTCAAAAAGAAGGGGGGAGGAATCAGACCCATTGCCGTTGGTAATACCTTTCGCCGCCTAGTTGCAAGGGCTGCTGTCAGAAGTATCCGAACGGAAGCAGCCACCATGCTGCAACCCAACCAGCTGGGGTTTGGAGTCCCCCAAGGCTGTGAAGCAGCGGCTCATGCTGCACGAGCCTACATTAGCTCTCTTACTGAAGACCAGGCAGTAGTAAAATTAGATTTTAAAAACGCTTTCAACTCGGTCAAAAGGGAAGCAATCCTCACTGCAGTCCAGGAACATTGCCCAAGCATTCTCCCGTTTGTGTCAGCAGGCTACAGCAAAGACTCAACCCTCCTGTTTGGCAAACATGAAGTCACCTCAGCAGAGGGAATTCAACAGGGTGACCCACTTGCACCGTTCCTCTTTTGCATAGCGGTTCGAGAAATTACAACCAGACTGTCCAGCGAACTCAACATCTGGTTCCTGGATGATGGCACTCTGGCAGGCACACAAGATTCCCTGCTAGAAGACTTACAGCTGGTGAAGACACGGGGGGAGTCCATGGGTCTCGTTCTTAGCCCCTCCAAGTGCGAAATTATTGCATCTAGAGAAGTAATCATTAGAGCAGTGAAATCAGTTCTACCAGAAGCCTCAGTCGTTAAACCTACCGACAGCACACTACTCGGAGCACCTCTGGGCCACAATGCCATTGCTGCAGTCCTTGACGAAAAGTTTAGAGACCTAAAGAGGATGGAAGAGAGAATTGGGGACTTGGACTCCCACGATGCCCTCTACCTTCTCACAAAGTGCCTTACCCTGCCCAGGCTAACATACTTCTTAAGGTGTGCACCAACTTTTGGCAACCCACTTCTAAATCAATATGATGAGCTCCTCAGGTCAATATTCAGGAAGGCGCTCAACCTAGATTTAGATGACAGTCAGTGGGTCCAAGCAACACTACCAGTGAGATTTGGAGGGATAGGCATACGAAAGGCAACTGAGGTAGCACTTCCAGCATTCTTATCCTCATGTACAGCAGCCAACGAATTGGTAGGGCAGATCCTACCAGAGCGTATGAGAGAGACAGCGGGAACTCATGATCAAACGTTCATCGAAGCAGCCAGACAATGGGACACCATTGCACACCCTCAACCCCGACCACAAGTCCCAAAAGACCACAAGCAGGCCCACTGGGATAGCCCCATAATGGAAAAGACTGTCACAGCAATGATTGACAACGCTGATGCTGAAAACAAAGCCCGCCTCCTAGCGGTAACAGCACCCCACGCCGGGGATTTTTTATTTGCTGTGCCCAATGCAGCCCTGGGAACTCGCCTCAGTCATGACGCTCTCCGCATTGGAGTTGCCCTTCGCCTTGCCGCCCCCATCCTCACCGAACATAGGTGCATCTGCGGAACTGCGATGGCAGACCAATATGGTCGTCATGGTCTGGTATGTCGTAAATCACAGGGTAAAATTGCAAGACATGAAGAAGTCAACGACATCATCAAGAGGAGCCTCGCCACAGCCCGCTGCCCGGCACAAAGAGAACCACACTTATCCAGACCTAACGACCCTCAGAAGCGCCCTGATGGGGTCACCTTGCTACCTTGGAAGGATGGTAAGCAAGTGGTATGGGACTACACGTGCGCTGCCACACTGGCCAGTACCTACCTCCACTACAGCACACGTGAAAGCGGTGGTGCTGCTTCTTTCAGGGAATCGCAGAAAATTATTAAATACAGAGGTCTAGCACACTGCTACAGCTTTGTTCCGATCGGCTCGGAGACCCTCGGTTCGTGGGGAAAATGTGCATTGAAGTTCCTGAAAGAATTGGGGGACAAATTGATCAGCGCTACAAAAGACCAGAGAGCAAAAAGTTTCTTGTTCCAGCGCCTCAGTGTTGCGATTCAGAGGGGAAATGCCTGTTGCGTCTTGGGCACTAGTCCAACTTCAGAGGAATTCGAAGAAGTGTTTGACTTGCAACAATGATCGAACCCGTCTGTGACATTCATCAATGTTTCCCATTGTTGTGTTCTTCAAGAGATCCATAACCTTTAAGCACCTTTTTGCATTATTATTTTTGTATCAACCCATGTATATCTTGTAACCATCAAATGCATAATAAAGCACAAAAAATATTCAAGGAAGGGGGTGGTAGGAGAAAAGCACACAGAAACTGTATTGGAGGGGATCCAAACATTCCCTCTAATGCGTTATGCGTGGTTTCCTCCGAGGCTATGGGTCCCCCTTCTTCCAGCTAGAGGTGGTACTCCCTTCCTATATATATATATATATATATATATATATATATATATATATATATATATATATATATATATATATATATATATATATATATATATATATATATATATATATATATATATATATATATATATATATATATATATATATATATATATATATATATATATATATATATATATATATATATATATATATATATATATATATATATATATTTTTTTTTTTTTTTTTTTTTTTTTTTAAATTTTGTGAGGGTACCACCTCTGGTGCCAATGTGGGGACCCATAGCCTCGGAGAAGAAAATAAAAAGTATTCAGAGGAGACCTTGTGGTTTCTCACTGAACACTAATATTATCTTCTCCTACCACCCCCATTCTTTTGTATGTACACATATATATTTACTTTATTTGAACTTTGTTACAAAAAAGGAGTTACATATGGGTTACAAAGATGGTTGTCATAGGTTGTCGAGTTCCTCCAGCTCCTCAGATGGCGGGCAGGAACCCTGGATGCAGTGCGCATTTCCCCTCTGTATCGCCACACTGAGGCGCTGGAAAAGAAAGCTTGCAGCTCTCGGGTCCCTTGTTGTCTCAATGAGCCTAGAACCCAGTTCCTTCAAAAAACTGGTAGCACTTTTACCCCAGGCGCCGAGCGTCTCAGAAGCAATGGGGACAAAATTGTAGTGGTGATCCAGTTCTCTATACTTACGGGATTTGGCTGCTTCCCTGTGGGTGGCAGCGTCACCTGGTTGTGCAACACTGAGGTTAATGTAGGTGTTAGCCAGGGTTGATACGCACGTGTAGTCCCATACCAACTGCTTGCCATTCTTCCAGGGGTTCACTGTGATACCATCCGGGCGACCAATAAGAGCATCAGAGTTACGGGGCGTTAGGTAACGGGGCTCTCTTTCAGCTGGGCATCCAGCTGTGGTGAGGCTCCTCTTGATGATGTCGTTAACTTCACTGTGCCTCGAGTGCCATCCCCCTGTGCTTTGGCAGAGTAGGCCATGGTGACCGTACCTGTCAGCCACCACCTCGCCGCAAATACACCTATATCTGGTGTGGATTGGGGCAGCAAGGCGGAGGGCCACAGCAATTCGGAGGGCGTGTGGTGTGAGACGCGTGCCAGTTGCCGACATTGGGGTTGCTAACAGGAAATCCCCTGCATGTGGTGCTGCTACTGCTGTGAGGCGAGCAATGTCGTGTTGTGTTGTTGCAGCACCCAGGCACTCTGCAGCAACTTGGTCTACAATGGGACCATCCCAGCTGGATTGCTTGTGGGATTTTGGGGATGGTGGTTGAGGTGATTGGCCTGCACGAGAGGCCCACTCTGTGGCACAGCGTGTAAAATTGGGATCATGTACACCTGCCAGCTGATGTAAGTGGGCAGGTAGAATTTCCTTCACAAGGTCGTCGGATGCTGATAAGGAGGACAGGAAGGCTGGAACAGCGATTTGCGTTGCTGTTCGAACTCCGAGGCCCCCAAGTCTTACGGGAAGAGAGGCTTGTTTCCACTGTAGGTCATCGAGAGAGAGGTTAAGGGCTTTTTCTAGCATTGATTTCAGTAACCGGTCATACTCACTTAGTTTTTGGCTACTGTAAGATGCTGAACACCTCAGAAAGTAGGTTAACCTGGGGAGGGACAGACATCTGGTGATGAGGTAGAGTGCATCATGAGCATCAATATCCTCAATCCTCCCATCCATCCTCTTAAGGTCGGCGATTTTCTTATCAAGGACCTCATCGATGGCTTTCAACCCCAGGGGAGCTCCTAGGAGTGTGCTGTCTTCAGGTTATATATATATATATATATATATATATATATATTCAATATAAACCCCCCGCCCTAATATGTATGGATCGATTTGTGAGATTATTGCAGAAATACAGTCCACTTAACAGCATACCAATTGCTATCGAAATATATAAATTAACGTAAATATAAATTCTATATATATTCATATAAATTAAATATATATAAATCTCACAGGTCGGTTCCCACATCAGCAGTGCCTTTCCCCAAAATAAAGAGGCGCTGCTAAGCCTTACATCCCACTACTCACTGTCCTCACACTTGGGGGAGACAGTAGTGTGTGTGTGTGTGTGGTGTGGACAGTCCTCTGAGGGGTCTACTGTCTTCACACTTGGTGGAAGCAATAGTGTGTGTGTGTGTGTATGTGTTGTGGACGGTTCTCTGAGAGCTCCACTGTCCTCACACTTGGTGGATGCAGTAGTGTGTGTGTGTGGTGTGGACAGTCGTCTGAGGGCTCCACTATCCTCACACTTTGTGGGTGCATTAGTGTGTGTGTGAAGTGGACAATCCTCTGAAGGGTTCAGTCTCCTCACACTTTGTCAATCTTAAAACCCGTCGTCCTGTTTATTTAATACTTTTTTGTAACTATGTGGAGCATCTTATATATACTGTTGAAAAATTTCCTACATAGTTTACTTAAATTGTATTCAATAAAATCTGCACTAAGGAATTTTATTTTCTGTTGTAGAAACTTTGAAAATACAAAATTTATTAAAATAAGAACTATCATAATTAATTTCTAATGCTCTGTGGAGAAAAACGATTTGAGTCTCAATAATTACAAAATATCAAGCTTATTTACATCTCTGTTTAAATTCTTCAGGCATACAATCTGAGAGCTGAATTATGCTTTCTTAAATCTATGGAACTTAAGGTTGTTTAGGATACTTAAATCAGTTGTTAACTGTTGTCATTTTTCTTGTAAGGCATTTGGTAGTGGATCATCCCAACCAATTTTATTCTGCCAGTATTCCTGCATAAGTAGTTTACCCTTCATTAATATAGGGCTTGCTAGTCCCAAAGGGTGAAATGGTTTACTGATTTGTCATATTAGTTTCCTTATAGTTAAGTTGACTATATCTGGTTCCACCGATTTAAAAAATCAACACATCCAAAGTTGTATTCCACTAAGCTCCTAGTACCTTTAATTTATGAGGCACCTTGTAGCTAGGAAATTCAGCTTCATTTAGTTGATTTAATTTAGGATTATTGGAGGCCCACGACTGGAGAGGCATATTTGCTCCCAACAACTCTTCATTAGCCTCTTGATATATGTTTAGCAGTTTTTCTTCACTGCTGGTAGTTCCCTGGAAATTATCTACAAACAGGTTATTGCTGATTTCAGTTTTATTTGGACTATTAGACTTCTTCAAATGCGTATCTAAGGTTGTTGTAGCAGAAACGGTGAAGAAGTAACACCAAACAAAACTGATGCAAGCCTGAATATGAATATTTCACTATTTGGATCACTGGATCCTTGATTCAGAGAAACTTGGTGTAATTACAGTCTTCTTCTTGGATACCTACCCTAAGGAACGTCTTGCTGATGACAGCCGTACATGCATAAGTCTCTGTGGTAAACTGTAAAAGCACATCGTATAGCCTCTGTGTTACAGTAGGACCGTTTGAAGGCATTCAACGAGACACTGTATGGTTTAGTTTAGCACTACAGTTAAACATCATCCTTATAGGTGTGATAATCGAATCTTTTAGCATGACATGATCTAGTACAGTGTACAGTGTTTCTCCATAGGGTAATCAATGGTCACATCTTCGATGAATTTTTTATCGAGTTGTTGCTGAATTATTTCATAGTACAAGTTTAAGTTCTCAGGTTGTCTATTTAAGCGCAACACCTGAGATTTCATTTCGTTTAGTGCCATGAAGTGATTGACTGGAAGCGTAGGATAGTTCAACTTCAATGGAAGCCTGACCCAGTATTGATTTTCTTTGTAAATGACCGAGTCTAGGTACTGTTAGTACATCCATGTATCGTCTGGACTAGGTTGTTAAGAGACAATGCCTAAGGTGGCAAAATACCATAATTTGTTTAAGGGGGATCGAGCTCATCATCGGACATGTCTCCAAATTTAAGTGGTGACTGCTCTATGTCTAGTCACGCAACCATCACTGGGTTGACTTATTTGCTGTCCACAAATGTCTACTGTCTTTTACTCAATACTGGGCAAGTGAGCAGTTTGCCTCCTGCGGACAGTAGGAGTTTCATTCCCTGCTGCTTAGTACTTCCAGTGATGTACTTATAATAATAGTCAGCCCCTACAAGTATACCAATATTGGTGAGGTGATCAGACATTATTTTGTCAGCCAACTTGATTCCTTTACTTTGACTGAGTTTGGCTGTGTTCCCTAGACCATGAACATATTGGTCAGATGGGATTTTGTCTACCACTATAGCCTGTACTGGTCGGGCATAGCTGCCAAGGCATACGAGTAGTCATACTACTATGTAGTCTCGGAGTCCCATGTTGGTCAGGAACCCTGAGATATTAAATTTTATTTAACATTTTGGTTTGAGTTTTAAGGCATCTGCCGCTTTCTTTTATGACAAACGTCTTTTGAGATCCTTAATTTCATCATGAGTGGTGAGCTTGGACCTTTTTGTTTGTTATGTGTAATTGAGCAGTGGGTAAAGTTGCATTATTGTCGGATTTTGTGGTTAATACATTTACTTCCTGTCGTACTTTACAGTACTGAACTGTTGTAGAATTTTCTTCTTCAAACTGAGGTTTGAGTGTCCTTGGTCTAGTGTCCCCACACAGCACTGTATGGTGTTGACCCTTATGGCACCTGTTGCAAGTGTATAGTTGGATTGCACAAGTAATACGGGTCACATGATTTTAGCCTCTAGTCCATATGTGCAACTCTTTAAGACGCTTTATTCTAGAAGTATGGTCAGGGTAGTTTTGGCAGTGGTATAACGAATGTTCCGTTTGACAGAACAGTCTCTCTGTCCTACAGAAGGCTTAGGAGTCACTGCCTTGGGTGACACAGTGACTGTAGGTTTGGAGGGACTCACTGTGTACGTACCTACACAGCTGTTTTTTGACCTTAGAGTGGAAGTAGATGACTTAGATTTCTTAGTTTTATTTGAGGCACTCTTTGGTCTCACTGATTTATCAATGGGAGACTTGTTAGTGTCAGATTTTATTCTGTCATGAGCTTTCAACCGATTGCCAGCAATTCTCAATCCCTCAAAAATATCATCAAGGGATTAGATATCAGTTTTATAATGGAAGTAAATTTCTGCTAAAACATCCCGAGAAAGCTTCCTCTGGATGATCAGTTTTAGTGACCATTCGGAAGCTTGTACATTTACTTTGGTGCTAAGGGCTTTCACAAGTGACTCTACCTCTAACCTAAAGTTTTGAAGGGAATCTGGTCGATTACTAGTAGGATTTAAATCCGTTAATTGATAAAAAAAATTAGCTATACAAAATTTTTTGTTGTAGTAATTGTCTTTCAACAACTATATAATAGGTGTCCTCATCAAGGGACAGATTAGCGATAACCTTCTTAACTTCCACTTTAAGGAGGCTTTGAAGGTATGTGAACTTTGTTACCTTTGATATGGATGTCTTAGTATAAACATGTGTGTGTTAAAGGACATTTAAATGGTGTCCCATTTTTCTTCATCCAGTAGGCAAGTCCTGAGGGGGTAATCGTGCCTTTGACTGGGCTGCACTGGATTGAGACACTGTGAAGTTAGGTGTTACTTAATGTGCACTTAGTAAATTGATTAAAGTATTGAACCTTTCTTGAGTGTCGTCCTCGTACATGGCTAATTCTGCCATGATTTGATCTGAATCATCAGAGTCAGTGTTCCTGGCATTTAATACACCTATGTATGACCCAATCATTCCCTTGACTTGATCGAATTTGCCATCAGCTACTCTTAGAGCTATTTCCTGCTGGTTATAATCAACTGGAGATCCTTGTGACAATTTCTTACATTTATTGAGTAGTCTTGTCAGGTGGACATTAAGGCCTAACAAGGTTCTATTCATCTTTCCATGTAGTCTGTTTGTGTAAGCTAAGTAGGGATTGTACTATTGTTGTTCGTGTAACTTGGGTACTTACCCACAAATGCTGAACAAGTACATGGGGTAGTAGCCTAGTGTTTAAATTTCAGCTGCTAGGCTACGATATCTTACCTCATGTAGAGGTTGGCATACAAACGTTAAATAATAGATATATATATACAAAGATTTGAGTTGTAATCACTGTTACTAAAGGAATTTCCACAAGCTAGATCCTCATTATCGCTGTTGGATGAATAGCAACATTTCTTATCACTCTAAGATGAAATCTTATATCTATATAAATAAAAATGGAAATGTTCGTTTGTACAAAATCGCTAATCTCCGAAAGTACTTCACCGATTGCTTTGAAATTTTCACACAACGTTCCATTCGCATCCGAGCAGGTATTTATATACATACTATATAGATGTCACGTCTGTAACAGTAAAAAACATGCTTTGTTTTGTCTGAAAAACTGTTTTTTTAATGTGAGGAAAATCTTCGAAACCTCTTTACCGATTGTTTTAAAATTTTGACACAACGTTGCTTTCGAATAGGCGCATCTTTTTATATATCTACTATATATATGCCTCACCTGTGACAGGAAAAAAATATGCAGTTCTTGAAAAACAGCGCCATCTGTTGGACGTAAGGACAACACACGCTGTAATCTCCAAAAGTACTTCACCAATTGCTTTGAAATTTTGACACAACGTTGCTTTCGAATAGGCGCATCTTTTTTTATACCTACTATATAGATGCCACCTCTGTGACAGGGAAAAACATGCGTTTTTGAAAAACAACACCATCTGTTGCACATAATGGCAACATGCAGGCTATACTAAATATATCACAAATTCCATTTCAATGTTTCCGATTTCATTGATAAATTTTATTTTCATAGATTTCGATTTATTTTATTTTTTAGTGAATTATTTTGTGTGACATTGTGTTGGAATTGAGTTGTGTTGTTTACCATACCATTCATTTCGTAAGTATAAGTATAGATGCCACACCTGTGACTGGTAAAACTACGCATTTCTTGAAAAAATAGCGCCATCTGGTGCATGTAAGAGCAACACACATGCTATACTAGATATGTTACAATTCCATTTCAATGTTTCTGAATGCATTGATAAATTAATTTTCCTAGATTTTTATGTATTTTCATTTCGATTTTATTTTTTGTATTAATTGCATTGGAATTGAGCTATGTTGTTTACCAGACCGTTCATTTTGTGAGAATAGTTTATTTTTTTATTTTTTCCTATTTTCATTTCATTTTTTAACTTTTTCTTATATTTCAGTGATGGGAACTTCAGATCACTTGATGTTTCCAGTTTTCTGATGGTAACATCAGACCATTTGGGATGGCATCGGACATGGGAATGGGGAATGGTGGGGATGATGAGGAGATGGAAGTGAGACATTGTGGGGAGGACAAGGAGACAAGGGAGGGGGTAATGGTAGGGATAGCCGATGGGACGGGGGAGTTTGGGATGGTGGGGACGAGGGGATGGGGGAATGGAGAATGGTAGGGAGGACAAAGGGACAAGGGAGTGGGGCATGGTGGGAAAGAAGAGGGGATAGTGGAGCGTGGAATGGTGGGGAGGACGAGGGGACAGTGCAGTGGGGAATGGTGGGGAGGACTAGGGGACCAGGAAGGTTGCTGTGGCTGGGGACTGCTAGTATATAAATAAAAATGGAAAGCTTCGTTTGTTCAAAATCGCTAATCTCAGAAACTTCTTCGCCGATTGCTTTGAAATTTTCACACAATGTTCCATTCGCATCCGAGAAGGTTTTTATATACATACTATTTAGATGTCATGTCTGTGATGGTAAAAAAAAAAAACATGCTTTTTCGGAAACACTGTGTTTTTCATGTGCGGGAAATCTTTGAAACCTCTTTACCGATTGCTTTGAAATTTTGACACAACGTTGCATTCAAATAGGCGCATCCTTTTATATATTTACTATATACATGCCTCACCTGTGACAGGAAATAACATGCTTTTTTGAAAAACAGCACCATCTGTTGGATGTAAGAACAACACACGCTGTAATCTCTGAAAGTTCTTCACCGATTGCTTTGAAATTTTGACACAATGTTGCATCCGTACAGGCGCATATTTTTATACCTACTATATAGATGCCACCCCAGTGTCAGGTAAAAACGTGTGTTTTTGAAAAACAGCGCCATTTGTTGCACATAATGGCAACATGCACACTATACTAAACATGTCACAAATTCCATTTCAATGTTTCCAATTGCATTGATAAATTTATTTTTCATGAATATCGATTTATTTTTTATTCATTTATTTTTTGTGACATTGTGTTGGAATTGAACTGTGTTGTTTACCATACCATTCATTTTGAAAGTATAAGTATCGATACCACACCTGTGACAGGTAAATCATTTTTTTTAAGAAACAAAGCCATCTGTTGCACGTAAGAGCAACTCACGCTATCCTAAATATGTTACGATTCCATTTCAATGTTGCCGATCGCATTGACAAATTTAATTTTCATATATTTCAATTTATTTTCATTTGATTTAATTATTTTGTGTGACATTGCATTGGAATTGAGCTGTGTTGTTTTCCATAACGTTCATTTTTTTAGAATAGTTTACTTCTATACTTTTTAACTGTTTTTATTTCGTTTTTTAACTGTTTTTCTTATATTTCAGTGATGGGAACATCAGATCATTTGATGTTCCCAATTTTCTGATGGGAACATCAGATCTTTTGGGAATGCATCGGACGAAAGAGTGGGGAATGGTGGGGAGGACGAGGGGACGGGAGTGGGGGATAGTGGGGAGGACGACGAGACAGGGTAGGGGGTAATTGTGGGGAGGACTAGGGGACGGGGGAGGAGGCATGGTAGGGAGGACGAGGGGATGGGGGGGGGGGGAGATGCTGGGGAGGATGAGGAGAATGTGGTGTAGGGAATAGTTAGGAGAACAAGGGGACGGAGGAGTGGGGGGGGGGGGATGGTGGGACGACAAAGAAATGTGTAGTGGGGAATGGAGGGGAGGAAGGGGGGAATGGAGGGGAGGACTGAGAGACCGGGGAAGGTTGGTGTGGGTCAGCTGGGTACAGGTAGTGTGTATATATATATATATATATATATATATATATATATATATATATGTCGTACCTAGTAGCCAGAACTCACTTCTCAGCCTACTATGCAAGGCCCGATTTGCCTAATAAGCCAACTTTTCATGAATTAATTGTTTTTCGGCTACCGAACCTACCTAACCTAACCTAACCTAACTTTTTCGGCTACATAACCCAACCTAACTTATAGAGATAGGTTAGGTTAGGTTAGGTAGGGTTGGTTAGGTTCGGTCATATATCTACGTTAATTTTAACTCCAATGAAAAAAAATTGAACTCATGCATAATGAAATGGGTAGCTTTATCATTTCATAAGAAAAAATTTAGAGAAAATATATTAATTCAGGAAAACTTGGCTTATTAGGCAAATCGGGCCATGCATAGTAGGCTGAGAAGTGAGTTCTGGCTACTAGGTACGACATATATATATATATATATATATATATATATATATATATATATATGTCGTACCTAGTAGCCAGAACTCACTTATCAGCCTACTATGCAAGGCCCAATTTGACTAATAGGCCAAGTTTTCATGAATTAATTGTTTTTCGACTACCTAACCTACCTAACCTAACCTAACCTAACTTTTTCGGCTACCTAACCTAACCTAACCTATAAAGATAGGTTAGGTTAGGTTAGGTAGGGTTGGTTAGGTTTGGTCATATATCTACGTTAATTTAAACTCCAATAAAAAAAAATTGACCTCATACATAATGAAATTTGTAGATTTATCATTTCATAAGAAAAAAATTAGAGAAAATATATTAATTTAGGAAAACTTGGCTTATTAGGCAAATCGGGCCTTGCATAGTAGGCTGACAAGTGCGTTCTGGCTATTAGGTACGACATATATATATATATATATATATATATATATATATATGTCGTACCTAGTAGCCAGAACTCACTTCTCAGCCTACTATTCAAGGCCCGATTTGCCTAATAAGCCAAGTTTTCCTGAATTAATATATTTACTATAATTTTTTTCTTATGAAATGATAAAGCAACCCTTTTCTCTATGTATGAGGTCAATTTTTTTTATTGGAGTTAAAATTAACGTAGATATATGACCGAACCTAACCAACCCTACCTAACCTAACCTAACCTATATTTATAGGTAAGGTTAGGTTAGGTAGCCAAAAAAAGCTAGGTTAGGTTAGGTTAGGTAGGTTAGGTAGACGAAAAAACATTAATTCATGAAAACTTGGCTTATTAGGCAAATCGGGCCTTGAATAGTAGGCTGAGAAGTGCGTTCTGGCTATTAGGTACGACATATATATATATATATATATATATATATATATATATATATATATATATATATATATATATATATATATATATATATATATATATATATATATATATATATTTATAAATAAAAAATAAAATTCGCAATAAAATTCTCTACACGGACATATGCATATAAATATAGATTTAATGTCGTAGCCCACCCAAAACAATGTGGGAAGTGGCCGAAGTGTTACCCGCGGCAGCATATCGGCGAAACTCGCTTTGAAAAGTGTATATTCAATTTACTGTCCTGACATTATTTGTCGATGTATGTATTTCATTTTTGTACCAATGTGCTCGCAATAGAATGTTCTATAAGAACATAAGTATTAAAGGTCACATAAGGATGCGTTCGACCGGCAACATATATAAAAACTACGTCGTTTACACTCGTCGTGTCAATAATACAATTGTTTTACCACGATGATTCACTGCCACATCGTTTTCTTTTATAAGCTGTTCGGCTATTAGAGAAAACGTAAATTTCATGGCAAACATTTGTATTCTATTCCCAAGTTGATCGGAAAATAAATGGATTTTATACAAATATTTTTTCGATGGACTACAGGCGTCGTCTGTTATGCGGTGACGCATAAAATACGGTGACGACTCATGGATAATCCTAAGCGCGAAAGTGTTAAGCAAATATGAACAAAGATAATCCCTTGGCTATGTACAGTGCGAATTAAACAAAATTACAACGACAAAAAATAATATCAAATAAAATAATGGTTACGTTACTCTACAATGAACAAGACAAAAAATGAGTTAAAGGTGCTGAGAATAATGGCTGGCTGAAAACCTCCACTAATACACAGAGCGTATACTAGATAGAAGTATCAGACTTGAGAACACAGAATATTCTGAGTCCACCTACTCGTGCAAAACTGCATATAGGTGAGCAGATGACCATGAAGTCGCCAGTTCACCAATAGGAAGCATGCTGACTTGAAGTGGTAGTTTGGTGATTGACGAGGGTGGTGTGGCGTTAACGAGGAGGGGGGTTGGAGAGCGAAAGTAGGGTACGTATTACCCCCTGTAGAAACGTATTCTACTAAATATATACTACTCTTGATTGTAGTATCTTGGGTAAATACTGGTTCAGTAACAGGGTTGTTGATTTGTGGAACCAATTGCCGCGTAATGTGGTGGAGGTGGTGTCCCTCGATTGTTTCAAGCGCGGGTTGGACAAGTATATGAGTGGGATTGGGTGGTTATAAATAGGAGCTGCTTCGTATGGGCCAATAGGCCTTCTGCAGTTGCCCTTGTTCTTATGTTCTTATCTATGTTGTAGACATACTGAAGTAATATGATGTAGGAAAGAGCAGGCCAAATGTCTCTTGAAAGAGATTATCATCACAATATTATATATATATATATATATATATATATATATGTTGTACCTAGTAGCCAGAATGTCGTACTCGGCCTACTACGCAAGGGCCAATTTGCCTAATAAGCAAAGTTTTCCAGATTTTATATATATTTTTTATTCTTTTTTCCTCTGAAAAGATAAATCTGGCCATTTCATTATGTATAGGTGTGACGGTGTTCCCCCCCCCCCTTATAATTCTCCCACGCCTTCAGTAAGAGTCATGTCTACTTTTCCCAAGCGTTCTCTACGTAGCAGGCTTCAATTTGACATATGGGAGAGAGTGGAGTGTTCTCGGAGAGCCGAGAAATTTGTGAAATAGTAATATTTTGGCCTGTGGTATAGGCCCTTTAGGAAGCCAAGATGGCGCTTGCCTTCCTGATTTCCCGCCAAAACCATGTGATGTCAGTGGCACCGGATTGGTCACCGACAGCAATGTGGCACCGGGAGCCAATGAGAACTTCCCGTGGCGAAAGTGACGTCACGAAGCAAGGGGGTCCAGGCCGCGCGCTGCGCTGGCGACATCAGTCAGACACGACACGTCAAAGATGTTGGACGTGCGACGATTGGTCCTGTCAGTTTGACAGTTGTTTCCTGCTCCCGTGGATTTACGCGTCACCTGAAGTCTGCCAGTACTCTTGTGAGGTCTTCCCTAGTTCATGTGTTGAACCAGAGAGGGAATCTACGGTTATTTGAGCAACAAGTGCTCCAGTCAGGTACTGTGCAAGAAGCAGTGAAGCCGTGCAGTGACGTATGTGACGTCTGTGGCAGTTCACCAGTTCGTGACAGCGTAGTGGCTGACAGAGCCACTGGGTAGCTGAGGAAGGAGAGGACTATTTGGGAATCCGGACGACTGCAGCCGAGACGTAGGCGGCAGCCGTTGCTGGGAGGAGACAACGGCCAGGAGACCGACTCCAACCCTTCAAGAAGTCAAGAAGAAGGACGGACCTGCAGTGAAGAGGGCACGGAGACGACACGCTAAACGGTGGGACGACGAGAGGTTCCGGTAGGACACGACGGCGTGTCGTGTGGGGGCGTTCCCGACACGAGGACCAGGAGCTACATCTCGACTCTCATCGGAGGATAGGTTGAAGTAGGTGTTTCTAGTTTCCCTCCCCATTCCCCTTTAGTTAGCTATGTTATTCGGCTATATTATCTAGCCTGAGGATTTTATATGTCGTGAGCAAGTCTCACCCATGTCACGGTAAAGCACCAGTGTGCAAGACAGTACTATCAAGAGTACTTGTAATATTCATGTTTATTATTGGTGTGTACAGGCACCAGGAACGAGTGATAAATTTACTGTGTATTGTATATCTTTCTAGAGACTTTGATAAGAACATATAGTGACAAATATATATGTAATATTATGCCAGTAGTTGGAAGTTAGGCTACGTGCCCAGAAACTATTTATTTTCCATGTATTGATGTTTGATCTATATGCATTATATATGTCTATGTTCGTGAAGTGATTAATCATTTGTGAGTACAGTGAATTATTGCGTTATCGCCCACGAGAGAAAGTACTGAAAAATCCAGTGTTAATACTTCATAATATGTCATTGAATGAAGGGCAAGGAAAACCATTACAATGAGTCATTGTAGTATTGATTGTAGAAACGACTGTTTGAGCCTGAGTATAGTGTAACTAAGTAATACGTGCTATTTGTGCCAATATCGAGTGTGCGAGTTTCTAGTAATATTGGAGAACTTAAAGAAACAGCGCGCGTGAATCTGAAAACAAGCAATAAGCTTTCGCGCGGGGGCCAGGCGATCAGCTGTTCTTGACACTTGATGAGGAGGGGAGGTGTTGCCACTTAGTGAGTGCATACTATTCGTGGGAACTACCGGCCGCTGTCAGGATCAGTTGATTTATTTATTATTGTTTGGCCTTGTGACATCTTTCATGCATTTTAAGTAAAATACAAAATCACCATTGTGTTTATATCATTCCCTCCATTGATCTTGTGGCTATATTATACTGGAAAGCATAGAGTGATAACAGTAAGTACCTCCCTGATTCCTGATCTTTTGAGTGTGACCTTGCCAAGGCTACCACTAATCCAACCAGTCCACTGAGGTGTTACTGGGCACCTAAAACACCAGTTGGCGACCTTGTGGTTAACCGTAGAGCCCGATTGTTGGGGAGGGCACATGACAGTCAAGTGAACGAGTCGTGTTCCCACTCCTTCTCAATCAGAGGCCGTTGAGATTGACTGGGAGACTCTCCTGGCGTGCAGTGGCGCCGTGAGGATCGAGTGAAGACCCGCAGGGCTACGGTGAGTGACCTCGAGCATAACTATTGCTCACCCCAGAGTAAGAATAGAGAAGTAGAAACCCCAACATTGGCGACCTTGCCAGGATCTCGATCGGAGTAAAGGTTGCAGTGGTGATACTTGGCAGTGGTGTTAGAGATCAGGTGCAGGTTATCACTCATAGCACAAGATGGAGGATGATAAAGTAACCAAGTTTATTGACACTCGAGATGAACAGGTGCTGGAAGAGTGCACCAAGGCACAGCTACAGGTAATAGCGGATCATTTTGGAATAAAGCTGAGATCTGCCAGAGTTGGTGAAAGAAGACTAGAGATAATGGCTCAGCTCAGGGCTCGAGACGAAGCTTTGGGGGAGGAACGGCCCCAAACACCTGCCAGCGTGGGTGAACACCTGAGCATTGGTGGAAGCAGCAGGGGATCCAGCGGCAGCAGGCACAGCGTTAAGCTGGAAATAATGAAGTTGCAGCTGGAAGTACAGTTGAAGCGTGAAGAGCGAGAAGCACAGCAGCGCAAAGAAGAGTGAGAAGCACAGCAGCGTAAGGAAGAGAGAGAAGCACAGCTACGCAGGGAAGAACACGAGCGAGAATTTAGGCTGAGAAAATTGGAAATAGAAGCCAACAAGGAGGTGGAGCTGAAGCGAGCTGAATTAGGACTAGGTGTACCTGCTCCGCCGCCACAGGAAGACCGTCGAGTGAGGGAACGAGATCTGCCGGTCTATGTGCCTAGTGAAGCCGAAAGTTTCTTCGATCACTTTGAGAGAGTTGCTGCTCTGAAGAGGTGGCCGAGGGCGGAGTGGGCGGAGTTGGTCCAAGGGAGGCTCACAGGTGAAGCTCGTGAAGCCTTCACTGTGCTCGACTTCCAAGAATGCACCAACTACGATGCGGTAAAACGAGCTGTGCTCCGTTCCTTCAAGCTCACGCCGGAGTGTTACCGGAAGAGGTTTAGAGAATGTACCCGGTCCCCAGGAAAATCGTATGCGGAGACGGCGAGGGACATGGAAAGAAAGTTCCTTAAGTGGCTTGACTCTGAAGAAGCGGGGTCGGCCGAAGAGGTCAAGGAACTAATGGTCATGGAAAAGTTTATGTCCGTGCTCTCTCCTGAGATCAGGATGAGGGTAAAGGAGGCGGACATAAAGAATCTAAGGACCGCAGCCGACCGAGCCGACATGTTAGAGGAAGCACTACGCCCGAGCCGAGAGGGACAGCACCGATCAACCGCGTACTCCGGAAGCAGTAGGAATTATAGGAGGACGGATGGATGGAGGACAGAAGCGAGTTCTCCCAAGTCCCACCGCTCGAGATGGGACGACAGAGGAACAAAAGGTGCTGTAGAGCCATTAGAGGAGAACCAAGCTGAGAGCTCGGGAGCTGTTACTGCAACGAAGGAAACGACAAGTGAGGCGAGAAGGACACAGGGAGCGACGGCCTCTGATGGCAGTGCTAAGGCGAGCGGTGGCGGATGGTCTCCGCCAAGGGTCCGCTGCTACAACTGCGGGAAAATCGGACACGTCGCGCGGGAATGTAGACGCTTTAAGCAGCGGGGACACGTTGCTTTAGTGATGTTCGAGGACCAGAGGGCCGAGAGAGTGCGGGATGTACCCGTGCTGGATGGGGAGAAGAAAGTTCACCCATTCATGTGCCAAGGAACCGTAAGGATGGGGGACGCAGACCCCATCCAAGTGAAGATGCTAAGAGACACCGGGGCTGATTTTACCCTGGTGAGTGGAACCCTGTTCTCCGAGGGTTACGAAAGTACCAGTGTGGGGGTGGCAAGTGTGACCACTGTGGGAGGCCCAGTGAGGATGCCCCTACACCAGGTAACTTTGGACTCCGATTATGGCTGCCAGACCCTTGTGGTGGGAGTCTGTACATCAATGCCCAAGATGGAGGCGCAGGTCATCTTGGGGAATGACGCGTGTGGAGGATATGTCCTTCCGCATCTCATGAAGGGCGAAGAGTGCCTAGAACAATGCAAGGAGACAGGCGGAGAGTTGAACGCCTGTGAGGACGAGAAGGGAATCGCACCGGTGGCGATCCCAGTTTGTGCTGTGAGGCCGAGACAGCGCGAAGAACCAGGAGGTTGTGGATCTGATGGGGCTGGGGAGACGACTGACAGCCTGGGAACAGATCTCCTCTGCGTAGGACCCAGAGAACGAGTGGAGGGCGAAGGTAGCCCGAATGGTGAGTTGCAGGTGACCCTCACCAGTTCTCCAGGGGTAAACCGCACTCGTCTCGGAGAGTTGCAGCAGGAGGAGTTCCCCGAATTGGTTAGTAAGGCCGAAGGAGGACGTGTGGGTCCTGAGAAGGCTTATTTTCCATTTATCTATATTATATATGCCATGCTATCTATGATGAGGGACCGATGGACACCAGGAGCGACCGTGGGAACGGTGAATAAATATGTCCAGAAGTTCAAAGAACGTCTCACCCTAGCGAAGGAACTAGCTGGGAAACACCTGAAGGAGGCGCAGCGTAAGATGTCGGAGTGGTACGACAGGAGAGCTGCGCAGAGGGATTTTCAGGTCGGATCCCAAGTGATGATTTTGCTTCCAGGTAAAGGTAGGGTGACCAAGACGCGGTTCGAGAGACCATACCGAGTGCTGCGACGGTTGGGTCCAGTGTCGTACGAGATTGGGAATCAGGATGGACCCCGAAAGAAACAGGTGTGTCACGTAGACCGCCTGAGACCTTTCTTCACTGTGGAAGGGGGAGCCGCCAGGCAGGAAGGAACGATGATCCGAGAACCCCAGCGGAAGACGGTTCTGTGTGTACAGGGGGACCGAGAATTCCCGGAGGAGGAAGGAAAGTGGTCCAGGGCGGACGGCACCCGGCTCATCAACACTGGGAGTCTGACAAAGATCAAAATCAAGCACATCAAGGGGAAGGACGACGTAGTAGCGGATGCCCTATCCCGCATACACTAACCAGACATGACTCTTATTTTAAGGGGAGGGGTATGTGACGGTGTTCCCCCCCTTATAATTCTCCCACGCCTGCAGTAAGAGTCATGTCTACTTTTCCCAAGCGTTCTCTACGTAGCAGGCTTCAATTTGATATATGGGAGAGAGTGAAGTGTTCTCGGAGAGTCGAGAAATTTGTGAAATAGTAATATTTTGGCCTGTGGTATAGGCCCTTTAGGAAGCCAAGATGGCGCTTGCCTTCCTGATTTCCCGCCAAAATCATGTGACGTCAGTGGCACCGGATTGGTCACCGACAGCAATGTGGCACCGGGAGCCAATGAGAACTTCCCGTGGCGAAAGTGACGTCACGAAGGAAGGGGGTCCAGGCCGCACGCTGCGCTGGCGACATCAGTCAGACACGACACGTCAAAGAGGTTGGACGTGCGACGATTGGTCCTGTCAGTTTGACAGTTGTTTCCCGCTCCTGTGGATTTACGCGTCACCTGAAGTCTGCCAGTACTCTGCGAGGTCTTCCCTAGTTCATGTGTTGAACCAGAGAGGGAATCGACGGTTATTTGAGCAACAAGTGCTCCAGTCAGGTACTGTGCAAGAAGAAGCAGTGAAGCCGTGCAGTGACGTGTGTGACGTCTGTGGCAGTTCACCAGTTCGTGACAGCATAGTGGCTGACAGAGCCACTGGGTAGCTGAGGAAGGAGAGGACTATTTGGGAATCCGGACGACTGCAGCCGAGACGTAGGCGGCAGCCGTTGCTAGGAGGAGACAACGGCCAGGAGACCGACTCCAACCCTTCAAGAAGTCAAGGAGGACGGACCTGCAGTGAAGAGGGCACGGAGACGACGCGCTAAACGGTGGGACGACGAGAGGCTCCGGTAGGACACGACGACGTGTCGTGTGGGGGCGTTCCCGACACGAGGACCAGGAGCTACATCTCGACTCTCATCGGAGGATAGGTTGAAGTAGGTGTTTCTAGTTTCCCTCCCCATTCCCCTTTAGTTAGCTATGTTATTCGGCTATATTATCTAGCCTGAGGATTTTATATGTCGTGAGCAAGTCTCACCCATGTCACAGTAAAGCACCAGTGTGCAAGACAGTACTATCAAGAGTACTTGTAATATTCATGTTTATTATTAGTGTGTACAGGCACCAGGAACGAGTGATAAATTTACTGTGTATTGTATATCTTTCTACAGAGACTTTGATGAGAACATATAGTGACAAATATATATGTAATATTATGCCAGTAGTTGTAAGTTAGGCTACGTGCCCAGAAACTATTTATTTTCCATGTATTGATGTTTGATCTATATGCATTATATATGTCTATGTTCGTGAAGTGATTAATCATTTGTGAGTACAGTGAATTATTGCGTTATCGCCCACGAGAGAAAGTACTGAAAAATCCAGTGTTAATACTTCATAATATGTCATTGAATGAAGGGCAAGGAAAACCATTACAATGAGTCATTGTAGCATTGATTGTAGAAACGACTGTTTGAGCCTGAGTATAGTGTAACTAAGTAATACGTGCTATTTGTGCCAATATCGAGTGTGCGAGTTTCTAGTAATATTGGAGAACTTAAAGAAACAGCGCGCGTGAATCTGAAAACAAGCAATAAGCTTTCGCGCGGGGGCCAGGCGATCAGCTGTTCTTGACACTTGATGAGGAGGGGAGGTGTTGCCACTTAGTGAGTGCATACTATTCGTGGGAACTACCGGCCGCTGTCAGGATCAGTTGATTTATTTATTATTGTTTGGCCTTGTGACATCTTTCATGCATTTTAAGTAAAATACAAAATCACCATTGTGTTTATATCATTCCCTCCATTGATCTTGTGGCTATATTATACTGAAAGCATAGAGTGATAAGAGTACATATTGTTGGGGTTTCTACTTCTCTATTCTTACTCTGGGGTGAGCAATAGTTATGCTCGAGGTCACTCACCGTAGCCCTGCGGGTCTTCACTCGATCCTCACGGCGCCACTGCACGCCTGGAGAGTCTCCCAGTCAATCTCAACGGCCTCTGATTGAGAAGGAGTGGGAACACGACTCGTTCACTTTCTCAAGGGGGGAGGTGTTGCCACTTAGTGAGTGCATACTATTCGTGGGAACTACCGGCCGCTGCCAGGATCAGTTGATTTATTTATTATTGTTTGGCCTTGTGATATCTTTCATACATTTTAAGTAAAATACAAAATTACCATTGTGTTTATATCATTCCCTCCATTAATCTTGTGGCTATATTATACTGGAAAGCATAGAGTGATAACAGTAAGTACCTGCCTGATTCCTGATCTTTTGAGTGTGACCTTGCCAAGGCTACCACTAATTCCACCAGTCCACTGAGGTGTACTATCAAGAGTACTTGTAATATTCATGTTTATTATTGGTGTGTACAGGCACCAGGAACGAGTGATAAATTTACTGTGTATTGTATATCTTTCTACAGAGACTTTGATGAGAACATATAGTGACAAATATATATGTAATATTATGCCAGTAGTTGGAAGTTAGGCTACGTGCCCAGAAACTATTTATTTTCCATGTATTGATGTTTGATCTATATGCATTATATATGTGTATGTTCGTGAAGTGATTAATCATTTGTGAGTACAGTGAATTATTGCGTTATCGCCCACGAGAGAAAGTACTGAAAACTCCAGTGTTAATACTTTATAATATGTCATTGAATGAAGGGCAATGAAAACCATTTCAGTGAGTCATTGTAGCATTGATTGTAGAAACGACTGTATGAGCCCGAGTATAGTGTAACTAAGTAATACGTGCTATTTGTGCCAATATCGAGTGTGCGAGTTTCTAGTAATATAGGAGAACTTAAAGAAACAGCGCGCGTGAATCTAGAAAACAAGCAATAAGCTTTCGCGCGCTGGGCCAGGCGATCAGCTGTTCTTGACACTTGATGAGGAGGGGAGGTGTTGCCACTTAGTGAGTGTATACTATTCGTGGGAACTACCGGCCGCTGCCAGGATCAGTTGATTTATTTATTATTGTTTGGCCTTGTGACATCTTTCATACATTTTAAGTAAAATACAAAATTACCATTGTGTTTCTATCATTCCCTCCATTGATCTTGTGGCTATATTATACTGGAAAGCATAGAGTGATAAGAGTACATACCTGCCTGAACTTCTGATCTTTGAGTGTGACCTTGCCAAGGCTACCACTAATTCCACCAGTCCACTGAGGTGTTACTGGCCACCTAAAACACCAGTTGGCGACCTTGTGGTTAACCGTAGAGCCCGATTGTTGGGGAGGGCACATGACAGTCAAGTGAACGAGTCGTGTTCCCACTCCTTCTCAATCAGAGGCCGTTGAGATTGACTGGGAGACTCTCCCGGCGTGCAGTGGCGCCGTGAGGATCGAGTGAAGACCCGCAGGGATACGGTGAGTGACCTTGGGCATAACTATTGCTCACCCCAGAGTAAGAATAGAGTAGTGAAACCCCAACATTGTAAGTAAGAGTAAGAGTAATTTATTTTTTTTAAATTTGAGTTAAAATTAACGTAGATATATGACCGAACTTAACCGAACTTAAAATATGTCGCACCAAGTAGCCAGAACGCACTTCTTGGACTGCTACGCAAGGACCAATTTGCTTAATAGGCCAAAGATTTTCTTTTTTTTCTATATATTGTTTCCAATTGATTTAATATATATATATATATATATATATATATATATATATATATATATATATATATATATATATATATATACATATATATATTTATATATATATATATATATATATATATATATATATATAAATATATATATATATATATATATATATATATATATATATATATATATATATATATATATATATATATATATATATATATATATATATATATATATGTTGTACCTAGTAGCCAGAACGTCGTAATCGCCCTACTATGCAAGGCCCGATTTGCCTAATAAGCCAAGTTTTCCTGAATAAATATAATTTCTCTATTTTTTTTCTTATGAAATGATAAAGCTATCCATTTCATTATGTATGGAGTCAAATTATTTTTATTGGAGTTAAAATTAACGTAGATATATGACCGAACCTAACCAACCCTACCTAACCTAACCTAACCTATCTTTATAGGTTAGGTTAGGTTAGGTAGCCGAAAAAGTTAGGTTAGGTTAGGTAGTCGAAAAATAATTAATTCATTAAAACTTGGCTTATTAGGCAAATCGGGCCTTGCATAGTAGGCTGAGAAATGCGTTCTGGCTACTAGGTACGATATATATATATATATATATATATATATATATATATATATATATATATATATATATATATATATATATATATATATATATATATGTCGTACCTAGTAGCCAGAACTCACTTCTCAGCCTACTATGCGAGGCCCGATTTGCCTAATAAGCCAAGTTTTCATGAATTAATATTTTTTCTCAAATTTTTTTCTTATGAAATGATAAAGCAACCCATTTCATTATGTATGAGGTCAATTTTTTTTTATTGGAGTTAAATTTAACGTAGATATATGACTGAACCTAACCAACCCTACCTAACCTAACCTAACCTATCTCTATCGGTTAGGTTAGGTTAGGTAGCAGAAAAAGTTAGGTTAGGTTAGGTTAGGTAGGTTAGGTAGTCGAAAAAACATTAATTCATGAAAACTTGGCTTATTAGGCAAATTGGGCCATGCATAGTTGGCTGAGAAGTGCGTTCTGGCTATTAGGTACGACATATATATATATATATATATATATATATATATATATATATATATATATATATATATGTCGTACCTAGTAGCCAGAACTCACTTCTCAGCCTACTATTCAAGGCCCGATTTGCCTAATAAGCCAAGTTTTCCTGAATTAATATATTTACTATAATTTTTTTCTTATGAAATGATAAAGCAACCCTTTTCTCTATGTATGAGGTCAATTTTTTTTTATTGGAGTTAAAATTAACGTAGATATATGACCGAACCTAACCAACCCTACCTAACCTAACCTAACCTATATTTATAGGTAAGGTTAGGTTAGGTAGCCAAAAAAAGCTAGGTGAGGTTAGGTTAGGTAGGTTAGGTAGACGAAAAAACATTAATTCATGAAAACTTGGCTTATTAGGCAAATCGGGCCTTGAATAGTAGGCTGAGAAGTGCGTTCTGGCTATTAGGTACGACATATATATATATATATATATATATATATATATATATATATATATATATATATATATATATATATATATATATATATATATATATATATATATATATGTCGTACCTAGTAGCCGGAACACACTTCTCAGCCTACTATGCAAGGCCCGATTTGCCTAATAAGCCAAGTTTTCATGAATTAATGCTTTTTCGACTACCTAACCTACCTAACCTAACCTAACCTAACTTTTTCGGCTACCTATATATATATATATATATATATATATATATATATATATATATATATATATATATATATATATATATATATATATATATATATATATATATATATATATATATGCTGTAAGAACAAAGTGTTGTAAAGAGCAACACATGCTGTAATCTCCTAAAGTTCTTCACCAATTGTTTTGAAATATTGATACAATGTTCCATTCGAATACGCGCCTGTTTTTATATACTTACTATGTAGATTCCACACCTGTGACAGGTAAAAACATGTTTTTTTTTTTTAAACAGTGCCATCTGTTGCATGTAATACCATCGCACTCTGTGCTAAATATGTTACGGTTCCATTTCAATGTTTCCGATTGCATTGATAAATTTAATTTTCATAGATTTCGAATTATTTTCATTTTGATTTAATTATTTTGTATGACATTTCATTGGAATTGAGCAGTGTTGTTTACCATACCGTTCATTTCGTGAGTATAAGTATAGATGCCACCCCTGTTACAGTAAAAACGTGTTTTTTTCATAAAAAAGTGCCATCTGTTGTACGTAAGAACAACATTCGCTTTACTAAATATGTTATGATTCCATTTCAATGTTTTTAATTTGATCGATTAATTGAATTCTCATAGATTTGGATTGATTTTCATGTTGCTTTAATTATTTTGTTTGACATTCTGTTGGAATGAAGATGTGTTGTTTAACATATCATTCATTTCGTGTTTATCATTGTTTATCATGAGTTTTTCATAGTTTATCATTTCATTTTTTAGCTGTTTTTATTTTTTTCAGTGATGGGAACACCAGATCATTTAATGTTCCCAATTTTCTGATGGGAACATTATATAATTTGGGAATGCATCGGAAGAGGGAGTGTGGAATGGTGGGGAGGACGAGAAGATGGGAGTGGTGGAATGGTGGGGAGAGCGAGAGGAAAGAGGAGGGGGGGTTGTTGTGGGGAGGACGAGGGGATGGGGGAGTTGGGGATGGTGGGGGACGAGGGGACGGGTGAATGGAGAATTGTGGGAAGGACAGGGGAACAGGGGAGTGGGGGATGGTGGGGAGGATGAGGGGACGAGAGAGTGGGGAATGGTGATGAGGACAAGGAGACTGGGTATGGGGGGGCATGGTGGGGAGGACGAGAGAACATGGGAGTGGGGAATGGATGGGAGCATGAAGGGATGGGGGAGTTAGGAATGGTGGGGGGGGGGAGGGACGAGGGGACGAGAGTGAGGGATGGTGGGGAGGACGAGGGGATAGGGAGGGGGGTAATGGTGGGGAGGACGAGTTGATTAGGGAGTGGGGGATGTTGGGGACGAGGGGACGGGGGAGTGAGGAATGGTGGGGAGTATGAGAGGACGGGGAAGGGGTGAATAGTGGTGAGACTAGATATATATATATATATATACATATATATATATATATATATATATATATATATATATATATATATATATATATATATATATATATATATATATATATATATATGTACACATGTATATATATACATATATATATATATATATATATATATATATATATATATATATATATATATATATATATATATATATATATATATATATATATATATATATATATACATACATATATATATATACATACATATATATATATATATATATATATATATATATATATATATATATATATATATATATATATATATATATATATATATATATATTGGTGTATACTGGCAGCAGGTTTTCTTTCAAACATGTTTCATTGAATATGACCGCATATTCTGTATTTATTATTTTCTGGTTTAGGGCTTCTATCCCTCTAACTATTTTATTCATTCGGCATCAACTAAACAAGAAGAAGGAAGCCCTCCAAACCCTTACAGAGCAGGCTGAGCATCTGTTAAACAATTGGACCCAGTACGACATCCCTATCCAACTCAAGCAAACCATCAACAGTGAACTATTTAACCTGAAACAACGACATAAAACTCGTGTAGAAACAAAGACACTCCGTAAGTTAACAGCCCTAAACGGTGGACAGTTAAAGATCCCTCGTCCTAAAGATGGCTACATTAACCTGACTTTTTATGATCTTACCCAGGACCAACGAGACCTCTTAAATCTTGGTCTAAATTGTCAATTCTTATCTAAACCAAAGATGCATCAAAAACGCCTGGAAATCGAAATGCTTCTGGACGATATCCATAAGCTAGAAGACAACAAAAAAGTAATCACCACTGACACTTCAGGATGAACTACTAGCAGAAGCAGGGAAAAAACGAGGAACATATTCATCTACAATCTTAACCCCACGACTCAAAGAAGCAGCAAAACAACTAAAAAATCTGAAAGACGTAACAATAAGAAAAGCCGACAAGACAGCAGCATATGTATTGATTCCTACCCAAGAATACATGAACCAAATTAGCGACATCCTTAGTGACGACTCCAAATTTCAACGAATCACGAGGAACCCCATGGAAGACCTTAAGCGGAAAGTAAACAAAACAATTACAGCAATCAACGCAAAGAAATGTAGTGTGCATTTCAGTAAACTTCAAGGCGACTATGGCTTAGGATATGCCTATGGCAATGTTAAGACACATAAACCAGGTAACCCACTACGCCCTATAATCAGCCAAATACCAACTCCAACTTAGTAAAAAAACCTGGTAAAAAAACTCAATGAACTTCTAACTCCATACACTCCAAGTAAGTTTAGTCTACAATCATCAGCAGATTTCCTAGAATTGATCAAATCTACCCAGCCCGATGGAATCATCGCTTCCCTGGACGTTGAATCCCTATTTACCAACGTCCCAGTCGACACAACCATAGGAATGATACTGGACAGAGTATACAGAGACGAGAGCACCCCCTAATTAGACATACCTGAGCCACACTTGAAGAGTCTTCTCGAAGCATGTACAAAGGAAGCCCCTTTCATCAGTCCACAAGGAGACATGTATTTACAAATAGACGGAGTAGCAATGGGCTCCCCCTTAGGAGTTTTATTTGCTAATTTGTATATGGGAACCATCGAAGACAGGGTCTTCAGTAGCAGACAAAAACCAACTGTATATTGCCGTTATGTAGATGACATATTCGTAATAGTAAAAGA
>NC_091199.1:25045210-25055210 GCF_040958095.1 Procambarus clarkii
ATATATATATATATATATATATATATATATATATATATATATATATATATATATATATAATATATATATATATATAATATATATATATATATATATATATATATATATATATATATATATATAATATATATATATATATATATATATATATATATAATATATATATATATATATCTATATATATATATATATATATATATATAATTATATATATATATATATATATATATATATATATATATATATATATATATATATATATATATATATATATATATATATATATATATATATATATATGTGTGTGTGTGTGTGTGTGTGGGAAAAACCTGCTGGGATTGATATAAGAGGAGACTACTGGAAACTTGGACTGAACTAAATTAAAAAATTACTGTCTGCAAATTAATTCCAAGAATCTCTAGCTAGGGTCGTAAATCCTAGCTCCTCTTTTCCTAATGATAGATTGTGGGCTGTAAGGGACAGGTGGGATGAATGGATTAGTTGATAGAAGTTCCAGTCCACCTGTAGACAGGGATCTCACATCAGCTTGTATATTATACAAGGATAAGATTTGATAAATTCAGTTATATGACTGAACACTGGCTCTGTTTAAATCAGAGATTTAAACATACATAGTCTAACCTAGCACCATAACTAACAGCCATTAGGTTCTTATACTATAAACAACTTAAATTGCAAAAGTATAATAAATGACTTTAAATGTAGTCTAAGCACTTAACTAAGTACTAGATATTATTCAATTAAATGAACTTGTATGATAACTTATAAATTAACTAAGCAAGCAATTGTTAACTTTATTTATATATTCAAATATATATGCAGACATATTTATATTCAATTTATATGATTATGTAGTCAGCTTGACTGAATCCTTTTCCTCACAATGGACACTTATGAGACTATATTTTCGCATTGCGACTGAATCTTTTTCTGACAACTGGACACTCATGAGGTTTAGTGCCTGGACAAGGACATGCTGCTCATCTACAATATTAATAAACTTACTGAAATGTGAGGCTTAGCCTCGCTTTTTAACCAACAGACAGATTTATAGAATATTAAAGTCACACAAGCATACAATTGGCCAATCATATACCAATATAGTAATATAGGAGAACTTAAAGAAACAGCGCGCGTGAATCTAGAAAACAAGCAATAAGCTTTCGCGCGCTGGGCCAGGCGATCAGCTATTCTTGACACTTGATGAGGAGGGGAGGTGTTGCCACTTAGTGAGTGAATACTATTCGTGGGAACTACCGGCCGCTGCCAGGATCAGTTGATTTATTATTGTTTGGCCTTGTGACATCTTTCATACATTTTAAGTAAAATACAAAATTACCATTGTGTTTCTATCATTCCCTCCATTGATCTTGTGGCTATATTATACTGGAAAGCATAGAGTGATAAGAGTACATACCTGCCTGAACTTCTGATCTTTGAGTGTGACCTTGCCAAGGCTACCACTAATTCCACCAGTCCACTGAGGTGTTACTGGCCACCTAAAACACCAGTTGGCGACCTTGTGGTTAACCGTAGAGCCCGATTGTTGGGGAGGGCACATGACAGTCAAGTGAACGAGTCGTGTTCCCACTCCTTCTCAATCAGAGGCCGTTGAGATTGACTGGGAGACTCTCCCGGCGTGCAGTGGCGCCGTGAGGATCGAGTGAAGACCCGCAGGGCTACGGTGAGTGACCTTGGGCATAACTATTGCTCACCCCAGAGTAAGAATAGAGTAGTGAAACCCCAACATTGTAAGTAAGAGTAAGAGTAATTAATTTTTTTTAAATTTGAGTTAAAATTAACGTAGATATATGACCGAACTTAACCGAACTTAAAATATGTCGCACCAAGTAGCCAGAACGCACTTCTTGGACTGCTACGCAAGGACCGATTTGCTTAATAGGCCAAAGATTTTCTTTTTTTTCTATATATTGTTTCCAATTGATTTAATATATATATATATATATATATATATATATATATATATATATATATATATATATATATATATATATATATATATTTATATATATATAAATATATATATATATATATATATATTAATATATATATATATATATATATATATATGTCGTACCTAGTAGCCAGAACTCACTTCTCAGCCTACTATTCAAGGCCCGATTTGCCTAATAAGCCAAGTTTTCCTGAATTAATATATTTACTATAATTTTTTTCTTATGAAATGATAAAGCAACCCTTTTCTCTATGTATGAGGTCAATTTTTTTTTATTGGAGTTAAAATTAACGTAGATATATGACCGAACCTAACCAACCCTACCTAACCTAACCTAACCTATATTTATAGGTAAAGTTAGGTTAGGTAGCCGAAAAAAGCTAGGTTAGGTTAGGTTAGGTAGGTTAGGTAGACGAAAAAACATTAATTCATGAAAACTTGGCTTATTAGGCAAATTGGGCCTTGAATAGTAGGCTGAGAAGTGCGTTCTGGCTATTAGGTACGACATATATATATATATATATATATATATATATATATATATTTATATATATATATATATATATATATATATATATATATATATATATATATATATATATATACATAAATATATATATATATATATATATATATTAAATCAATTGGAAACAATATATAGAAAAAAAAGAAAATCTTTGGCCTATTAAGCAAATCGGTCCTTGCGTAGTAGTCCAAGAAGTGCGTTCTGGCTACTTGGTGCGACATATTTTAAGTTCGGTTAAGTTCGGTCATATATCTACGTTAATTTTAACTCAAATTTAAAAAAAAATAAATTACTCTTACTCTTACTTACAATGTTGGGGTTTCACTACTCTATTCTTACTCTGGGGTGAGCAATAGTTATGCCCAAGGTTATGCCCAACATATATATATATATATATATATATATATATATATATATATATATATATATATATATATATATATATATATATGTTGTACCTAGTAGCCAGAACGTCGTAATCGCCCTACTATGCAAGGCCCGATTTGCCTAATAAGCCAAGTTTTCCTGAATAAATATAATTTCTCTATTTTTTTTCTTATGAAATGATAAAGCTATCCATTTCATTATGTATGGAGTCAAATTATTTTTATTGGAGTTAAAATTAACGTAGATATATGACCGAACCTAACCAGCCCTACCTAACCTAACCTAACCTATCTTTATAGGTTAGGTTAGGTTAGGTAGCCGAAAAAGTTAGGTTAGGTTAGGTAGCCGAAAAAGTTAGGTTAGGTTAGGTAGTCGAAAAATAATTAATTCATTAAAACTTGGCTTATTAGGCAAATCGGGCCTTGCATAGTAGGCTGAGAAATGCGTTCTGGCTACTAGGTACGATATATATATATATATATATATATATATATATATATATATATATATATATATATATATATATATATATATATATATATATATATATATATATATATATATATATATATATATATATATATATATGTCGTACCTAGTAGCCAGAACTCACTTCTCAGCCTACTATGCGAGGCCCGATTTGCCTAATAAGCCAAGTTTTCATGAATTAATATTTTTTCTCAAATTTTTTTCTTATGAAATGATAAAGCAACCCATTTCATTATGTATGAGGCCATTTTTTTTTATTGGAGTTAAAATTAACGTAGATATCGGACCAAACCTAACCAACCCTACCTAACCTAACCTAACCTATCTTTTTAGGTTAGGTTGGGTTAGGTAGCCGAAAAAGTTAGGTTAGGTTAGGTTAGGTAGGTAAGGTTGTCGAAAAACAATTAATTCATGAAAACTTGGCTTATTAGGCAAATCGGGCCTTGTATAGTAGGCTGAGAAGTGCGTTCTGGCTACTAGGTACGACATATATATATATATATATATATATATATATATATATATATATATATATATATATATATATATATATATATATATATATATATATATATATATATATATATATATATATATATATGTCGTACCTAATAGCCAGAACGCACTTCTCAGCCTACTATGCAAGGCCCGATTTGCCTAGTAAGCCAAGTTTTCCTGAATTAATATATTTTTTCTAATTTTTTTCTTATGAAATGATAAAGCTACCCATTTCATTATGTATGAGGTCAATTTTTTTTATTGGAGTTAAATTTAACGTAGATATATGACCGAACCTAACCAACCCTACCTAACCTAACCTAACCTATCTCTATCGGTTAGGTTAGGTTAGGTAGCAGAAAAAGTTAGGTTAGGTTAGGTTAGGTTAGGTAGGTTAGGTAGTCGAAAAAACATTAATTCATGAAAACTTGGCTTATTAGGCAAATTGGGCCATGCATAGTTGGCTGAGAAGTGCGTTCTGGCTATTAGGTACGACATATATATATATATATATATATATATATATATATATATATATATATATATATATATATATATATATATATATATATATATGTCGTACCTAGTAGCCAGAACGCACTTTTCAGCCTACTGTGCAGAGCCCGATTTGCCTAATAAGCCAAGTTTTCCTGAATTATTATATTTTCTCTAATTTTTTTCTTATGAAATGATAAAACTACACATTTCATTATGTATGAGGTCAATTTTTTTTTATTGGGGTTAAAAGTAACGTAGATATATGACCGAACCTAACCAACCCTACCTAACCTAACCTAACCTATCTTTATAGGTTAGGTTAGGTTAGGTAGCCGAAAAAGTTAGGTTAGGTTAGGTTAGGTAGGTTAGGTAGTCGAAAAACAATTAATTCGTGAAAACTTGGCTTATTAGGCAAATTGGGCCCTGAATAGTAGGCTGAGAAGTGCGTTCTGGCTACTAGGTACGACATATATATATATATATATATGTCGTACCTAGTAGCCGGAACACACTTCTCAGCCTACTATGCAAGGCCCGATTTGCCTAATAAGCCAAGTTTTCATGAATTAATGCTTTTTCGACTACCTAACCTAACCTAACCTAACTTTTTCGGCTACCTATATATATATATATATATATATATATATATATATATATATATATATATATATATATATATATATATATATATATATATATATATATATATATATATATATATATATATATATATATATATATATATATATATATATATATATATATATATATATATATATATATATATATATATATATACATATATATATATATATATATATATATATATATATATATATATATATATATATATATATATATATATATATATATATATATATGCTGTAAGAACAAAGTGTTGTAAAGAGCAACACATGCTGTAATCTCCTAAAGTTCTTCACCAATTGTTTTGAAATATTGATACAATGTTCCATTCGAATACGCGCCTGTTTTTATATACTTACTATGTAGATTCCACACCTGTGACAGGTAAAAAACATGTTTTTTTTTTTTAAACAGTGCCATCTGTTGCATGTAATACCATCGCACTCTGTGCTAAATATGTTACGGTTCCATTTCAATGTTTCCGATTGCATTGATAAATTTAATTTTCATAGATTTCGAATTATTTTCATTTTGATTTAATTATTTTGTATGACATTTCATTGGAATTGAGCAGTGTTGTTTACCATACCGTTCATTTCGTGAGTATAAGTATAGATGCCACCCCTGTTACAGTAAAAACGTGTTTTTTTCATAAAAAAGTGCCATCTGTTGTACGTAAGAACAACATTCGCTTTACTAAATATGTTATGATTCCATTTCAATGTTTTTAATTTGATCGATTAATTGAATTCTCATAGATTTGGATTGATTTTCATGTTGCTTTAATTATTTTGTTTGACATTCTGTTGGAATGAAGATGTGTTGTTTAACATATCATTCATTTCGTGTTTATCATTGTTTATCATGAGTGTTCATAGTTTATCATTTCATTTTTTAGCTGTTTTTATTTTTTTCAGTGATGGGAACACCAGATCATTTAATGTTCCCAATTTTCTGATGGGAACATTATATAATTTGGGAATGCATCGGAAGAGGGAGTGTGGAATGGTGGGGAGGACGAGAAGATGGGAGTGGTGGAATGGTGGGGAGAGCGAGGGGAAAGAGGAGGGGGGGTTGTTGTGGGGAGGACGAGGGGATGGGGGAGTTGGGGATGGTGGGGGACGAGGGGGACGGGTGAATGGAGAATTGTGGGAAGGACAGGGGAACAGGGGAGTGGGGGATGGTGGGGAGGATGAGGGGACGAGAGAGTGGGGAATGGTGATGAGGACAAGGAGACTGGGTATGGGGGGGCATGGTGGGGAGGACGAGAGAACATGGGAGTGGGGAATGGATGGGAGCATGAAGGGATGGGGGAGTTAGGAATGGTGGGGGGGGAGGGACGAGGGGACGAGAGTGAGGGATGGTGGGGAGGACGAGGGGATAGGGAGAGGGGTAATGGTGGGGAGGACGAGTTGATTAGGGAGTGGGGGATGTTGGGGACGAGGGGACGGGGGAGTGAGGAATGGTGGGGAGTATGAGAGGACGGGGAAGGGGTGAATAGTGGTGAGACTAGATATATATATATATATACATATATATATATATATATATATATATATATATATATATATATATATATGTATATATATATATATATATATATATATATATATATATATATATATATGTACACATGTATATATATACATATATATATATATATATATATATATATATATATATATATATATATATATATATATATATATACATACATATATATATATACATACATATATATATATATATATATATATATATATATATAATATATATATATATATATATATATATATATATATATATATATATATATATATATATATATATTGGTGTATACTGGCAGCAGGTTTTCTTTCAAAACATGTTTCATTGAATATGACCGCATATTCTGTATTTATTATTTTCTGGTTTAGGGCTTCTATCCCTCTAACTATTTTATTCATTCGGCATCAACTAACAAGAAGAAGGAAGCCCTCCAAACCCTTACAGAGCAGGCTGAGCATCTGTTAAACAATTGGACCCAGTACGACATCCCTATCCAACTCAAGCAAACCATCAACAGTGAACTATTTAACCTGAAACAACGACATAAAACTCGTGTAGAAACAAAGACACTCCGTAAGTTAACAGCCCTAAACGGTGGACAGTTAAAGATCCCTCGTCCTAAAGATGGCTACATTAACCTGACTTTTTATGATCTTACCCAGGACCAACGAGACCTCTTAAATCTTGGTCTAAATTGTCAATTCATATCTAAACCAAAGATGCATCAAAAAACGCCTGGAAATCGAAATGCTTCTGGACGATATCCATAAGCTAGAAGACAACAAAAAAGTAATCACCACTGACACTTCAGGATGAAACTACTAGCAGAAGCAGGGAAAAAACGAGGAACATATTCATCTACAATCTTAACCCCACGACTCAAAGAAGCAGCAAAACAACTAAAAAATCTGAAAGACGTAACAATAAGAAAAGCCGACAAGACAGCAGCATATGTATTGATTCCTACCCAAGAATACATGAACCAAATTAGCGACATCCTTAGTGACGACTCCAAATTTCAACGAATCACGAGGAACCCCATGGAAGACCTTAAGCGGAAAGTAAACAAAACAATTACAGCAATCAACGCAAAGAAATGTAGTGTGCATTTCAGTAAACTTCAAGGCGACTATGGCTTAGGATATGCCTATGGCAATGTTAAGACACATAAACCAGGTAACCCACTACGCCCTATAATCAGCCAAATACCAACTCCATCTTAGTAAAAAAACCTGGTAAAAAAACTCAATGAACTTCTAACTCCATACACTCCAAGTAAGTTTAGTCTACAATCATCAGCAGATTTCCTAGAATTGATCAAATCTACCCAGCCCGATGGAATCATCGCTTCCCTGGACGTTGAATCCCTATTTACCAACGTCCCAGTCGACACAACCATAGGAATGATACTGGACAGAGTATACAGAGACGAGAGCACCCCCTAATTAGACATACCTGAGCCACACTTGAAGAGTCTTCTCGAAGCATGTACAAAGGAAGCCCCTTTCATCAGTCCACAAGGAGACATGTATTTACAAATAGACGGAGTAGCAATGGGCTCCCCCTTAGGAGTTTTATTTGCTAATTTGTATATGGGAACCATCGAAGACAGGGTCTTCAGTAGCAGACAAAAACCAACTGTATATTGCCGTTATGTAGATGACATATTCGTAATAGTAAAAGACTCAGATGAACTAATTGACCTCAAAAGACATCTAGAGAGAGAGTCAGTACTCCGATTTACACATGAAAATAGTGAAAATAACAGTCTGCCATTCTTGGATGTACTAATAACAAAAACAGGAACCTTTTTAAGCACCAACGTATATACCAAGCCCACCAACATAGGATTATGCCTGAACGGTAGAAGTGAGTGCCCCCAAAGATACAAAGCCAGTGTTCTCAATGTTTATATTCGTCGAGCGCTTACCTCGATAGACATATATATATAATATATATACATAAATACATACATATATATATATATATATATATATATATATATATATATATATATATATATATATATATATATATATATATATATATATTATATATAATATACATATGTACATATTATATATATATATATATATATATATATATATATATATATATATATATATATACATATATATATATATATATATATATATATATATATATATATATATATATATATATATATATATATATATATATATATATAATATATATATATATGTATTAGTATATTTTGGTAGCAGTCTTTCCTGTAGACATATATTATTAAATATGACCGAAAAAGTAAGATTAATAATTCTAACACGAATTTTCTCAATCTTTCGTACATTACACTTCACTGTTGGAGGTAAATCAAAAATCAATTCTCCAAAATTCATTTTTATTTCTAGTCTGACGCGACACGAGCGCGTTTCGTAAAACTTATTACATTTTCAAAGACTTTAGTTCACAAATACACAACTGAATAGAACTTACGAATCTCCGATTTTTATATCTACATTTTGAGTGAGGTGGAAGGGGTGATGTGGCATTAACACAAGACAGAACAAAATGTGGTATTAATAGGGTATTAATTTCATCAACACAAGACAGAACACGAAACAATGGATATTGAATAGAAGTGTTTGTAGAAAGCCTATTGGTCCACATTTCTTGATGCTTCTATATTGGAGCGGAGTCTTGAGGTGGGTAGAATATAGTTGTGCAATAATTGGCTGTTGATTGCTGGTGTTGACTTCTTGATGTGTAGTGCCTCGCAAACGTCAAGCCGCCTGCTATCGCTGTATCTATCGATGATTTCTGTGTTGTTTACTAGGATTTCTCTGGCGATGGTTTGGTTGTGGGAAGAGATTATATGTTCCTTAATGGAGCCCTGTTGCTTATGCATCGTTAAACGCCTAGAAAGAGATGTTGTTGTCTTGCCTATATACTGGGTTTTTTGGAGCTTACAGTCCCCAAGTGGGCATTTGAAGGCATAGACGACGTTAGTCTCTTTTAAAGCGTTCTGTTTTGTGTCTGGAGAGTTTCTCATGAGTAGGCTGGCCGTTTTTCTGGTTTTATAGTAAATCGTCAGTTGTATCCTCTGATTTTTGTCTGTAGGGATAACGTTTCTATTAACAATATCTTTCAGGACCCTTTCCTCCATTTTATGAGCTGTGGAAAAGAAGTTCCTGTAAAATAGTCTAATAGGGGGTATAGGTGTTGTGTTAGTTGTCTCTTCAGAGGTTGCATGGCTTTTCACTTTCCTTCTTATGATGTCTTCGACGAAACCATTGGAGAAGCCGTTATTGACTAGGACCTGCCTTACCCTACAGAGTTCTTCGTCGACTTGCTTCCATTCTGAGCTGTGGCTGAGAGCACGGTCGACATATGCGTTAACAACACTCCTCTTGTACCTGTCTGGGCACCAC
>NC_091199.1:25357710-25485210 GCF_040958095.1 Procambarus clarkii
GGATTAAAAATGGGGAGGCCACTTTAGAACAGGAATTCGTACAACTGGTTAGAAATGTTAAAAAAGAGATAAGGAAAGCAAAAAGAAACTATGAAGTTCGCATAGCAGGGTAAGCAAAGACAAATCCTAAAGGGTTTTTTCAGTTATATCGTACTAAGACTAGGGAAAGGATAGGTCCATTAAAAACTGAGACAGGTCAAATAACAGGTAATGATGAAGAGATGAGTAGTATTTTTAATCAATATTTTATATCTGTATTTACTAAAGAGGAACTTAACAATTTGCCTTTAGCCGAACAAGTATATGTGGGTGGGGACGAGGACAGGTTGACTAGTTTAGCAGTTACCAGGGAGGATGTAATTAAACAAATAGTTAAACACAAACCAAACAAACCCCCAGGGCCGGATGAAGTGTTTGCCAAGGTGCTTAAAGAATGCAAAGAGGAGACCCACTGTCTACCATATTTAATAAATCAATAGTGTTAGGCAGAGTGCCAGAGTTATGGAAAGTTGCTAATGTGATACCAATTTTTAAGAATGGAGATAGATCACTTGCGTCAAACTATCGACCAATTAGCCTAACGTCTATTGTGGGAAAGTTACTTGAATCGATAATTGCAAATAAAATTCGTCTTCATCTTGAAAAACACAAATTAATAAATGAGTCGCAACATGGTTTTACAAATGGCCGTTCATGTTTAACAAATTTGCTATATTTTTATTCCAGTATAGTTGAGGCAGTTGATAGTGGTAAGGATTGTGATGTCGTGTACCTTGACTTTAACAAAGCTTTTGATACGGTGCCACATGAAAGACTGATTAAAAAAATAGAGGCTCATGGTATTGGAGGTGCTATATTAAGTTATATCGGAGGTGCTATATTAAGTTGCCAAGGTCTTAACAAGACCTTGGCAAAACCGACAACTAATAGCCTACACCTAAGGACTTTTAACGCATTTGACGTATTAGAGGACGAGTGCTGTGGTGAATCTTTGCCTCCAAAGAGGAGCATTGAAGCGCAGGTCCCTCAAACTGCTCGAAAGGAAAAGGGAGAATCGAAGCGAATTTTGGTTGTGGGAGATTCCCAGGTGAGGTATTTAGACAGAACGTTTTGTGCCAGAGATAGGGGAACAGATTAAGGGTTTGCTATCCGGGAGCTGGAATTGGTGATATTGTTGGAAACATGAATGATATTATGATGGGAAATGGAAACAAACCCATTATTTGTATTAGTGCAGGGGGTAATGATGTTGGGCGAGTTAGGAGTGAGGAACTAATACACAGATTCACGACAGCCATTGAATTAGTTAGGAGCAAGGGAGGAATCCCGATCATATGTGGCACTCTTCCAAGAAAAGGAGTGGGAAATGAATGGATGTCGAGGGCAATTGGTGTCAATTGCCGGCTGGAAAGATATTGCAAATCAAATGCAATATCTTTCAAAGACAACTGGGAACACTTCTATGGAAGAAATGAAATGTATGCTCGTGATGGGGTGCATCTATCGAGGGCTGGGGTTGTTGCTGTTGCGAACTCGTTGGAAGAAGTGGTTAGAGGTGTTTGTTTGGGTTTAAACTGTTAGTAGATAGAGGTATGGGAATTGATTTGGAGGAAGGAGGTAATAAAAGTATGTGTTTGTGGGAGAAAGGAATTGGCAAAATGATCAGGGAAAGAGAAGGGCCTCAAAATAACAATTCACTTAGGGTATATTACACTAACAGTAGAAGTCTAAGAAATAAAATTAACGAATTAAATGCTCTTGTCTGCACAGAAAAAATAGATATTATTGTACTTACCGAAACGTGGATGAATGTAGAAAATAGAGAACTATTAGCTGAATATCAAATAAATGGATTCAAACTATTTCACACAGATAGATATATTAGACGAGGAGGTGGAGTAGCCATATATGTTAGGGACAATTTGAAATGTAGTCTCAAAGAGGGAATCAAAACTGAGCCACACACAGAAACTATTTGGATAGAATTAAACGAAAAAGCTAATAATATTATAATAGGAGTTATATATAGGCCACCAAATTTAGACAGAATGGAAGCAAAGCATCTATGGGATGAAATATCTAGAGCATCTAGATCTAACAGTATTTATGTCATGGGTGACTTTAATTTTAGTGGAATAAACTGGTTGAACAAAACAGGGGATAGTGAAGCAGAAGATTTTCTAGAATTAATTGACGATTGCTTTCTTACGCAACACATTAAGGAACCAACACGGGAAAATAATATTTTAGATTTAGTGTTAACTAACAAGGAAACACAAATTAATGACATCGAAATAGGGAGTGAGCTAGGAAACAGTGATCACAAAGAAATCAGATTTAGCATAGAATGGAATAGACCTGTAGGAGAAAATTCTGTTAAAGTGCCAGATTTTCGTAAAGCTGATTTTAATAGCCTAAGAAATTTTATGAGTCAAATTGATTGGAAAGTCTTGGGTATGGGGTGTGGGCCGGTCTTGGAGCGAGACATGAACCCAGCGATAGGTGACTTAAATGGGGATTTCGATGTGGATTCAATATATAACTTATTTAAGAATATTATAAACAAAGCACAGGCGCGTAGTATACCATACAAATTGAATAGATCGAATACTAATGACCCAAAGTGGATAACAAAGAATTTGAAGAACCTTATAGGTAAAAAGAGAGCTTGGTACAAAAGGATTAAAAATGGGGAGGCCACTTTAGAACAGGAATTCGTACAACTGGTTAGAAATGTTAAAAAAGAGATAAGGAAAGCAAAAAGAAACTATGAAGTTCGCATAGCAGGGTAAGCAAAGACAAATCCTAAAGGGTTTTTTCAGTTATATCGTACTAAGACTAGGGAAAGGATAGGTCCATTAAAAACTCAGACAGGTCAAATAACAGGTAATGATGAAGAGATGAGTAGTATTTTTAATCAATATTTTATATCTGTATTTACTAAAGAGGAACTTAACAATATGCCTTCAGCCGAACAAGTATATGTGGGTGGGGACGAGGACAGGTTGACTAGTTTAGCAGTTACCAGGGAGGATGTAATTAAACAAATAGTTAAACACAAACCAAACAAACCCCCAGGGCCGGATGAAGTGTTTGCCAAGGTGCTTAAAGAATGCAAAGAGGAGACCCACTGTCTACCATATTTAATAAATCAATAGTGTTAGGCAGAGTGCCAGAGTTATGGAAAGTTGCTAATGTGATACCAATTTTTAAGAATGGAGATAGATCACTTGCGTCAAACTATCGACCAATTAGCCTAACGTCTATTGTGGGAAAGTTACTTGAATCGATAATTGCAAATAAAATTCGTCTTCATCTTGAAAAACACAAATTAATAAATGAGTCGCAACATGGTTTTACAAATGGCCGTTCATGTTTAACAAATTTGCTATCTTTTTATTCCAGTATAGTTGAGGCAGTTGATAGTGGTAAGGATTGTGATGTCGTGTACCTTGACTTTAACAAAGCTTTTGATACGGTGCCACATGAAAGACTGATTAAAAAAATAGAGGCTCATGGTATTGGAGGTGCTATATTAAGTTATATCGGAGGTGCTATATTAAGTTGCCAAGGTCTTAACAAGACCTTGGCAAAACCGACAACTAATAGCCTACACCTAAGGACTTTTAACGCATTTGACGTATTAGAGGACGAGTGCTGTGGTGAATCTTTGCCTCCAAAGAGGAGGCAAAGCAACGAGGAGCATTGAAGCGCAGGTCCCTCAAACTGCTCGAAAGGAAAAGGGAGAATCGAAGCGAATTTTGGTTGTGGGAGATTCCCAGGTGAGGTATTTAGACAGAACGTTTTGTGCCAGAGATAGGGGGAACAGATTAAGGGTTTGCTATCCGGGAGCTGGAATTGGTGATATTGTTGGAAACATGAATGATATTATGATGGGAAATAGAAACAAACCCATTATTTGTATTAGTGCAGGGGGTAATGATGTTGGGCGAGTTAGGAGTGAGGAACTAATACACAGATTCACGACAGCCATTGAATTAGTTAGGAGCAAGGGAGGAATCCCGATCATATGTGGCACTCTTCTAAGAAAAGGAGTGGGAAATGAATGGATGTCGAGGGCAATTGGTGTCAATTGCCGGCTGGAAAGATATTGCAAATCAAATGCAATATCTTTCAAAGACAACTGGGAACACTTCTATGGAAGAAATGAAATGTATGCTCGTGATGGGGTGCATCTATCGAGGGCTGGGGTTGTTGCTGTTGCGAACTCGTTGGAAGAAGTGGTTAGAGGTGTTTGTTTGGGTTTAAACTGTTAGTAGATAGAGGTATGGGAATTGATTTGGAGGAAGGAGGTAATAAAAGTATGTGTTTGTGGGAGAAAGGAATTGGCAAAATGATCAGGGAAAGAGAAGGGCCTCAAAATAACAATTCACTTAGGGTATATTACACTAACAGTAGAAGTCTAAGAAATAAAATTAACGAATTAAATGCTCTTGTCTGCACAGAAAAAATAGATATTATTGTACTTACCGAAACGTGGATGAATGTAGAAAATAGAGAACTATTAGCTGAATATCAAATAAATGGATTCAAACTATTTCACACAGATAGATATATTAGACGAGGAGGTGGAGTAGCCATATATGTTAGGGACAATTTGAAATGTAGTCTCAAAGAGGGAATCAAAACTGAGCCACACACAGAAACTATTTGGATAGAATTAAACGAAAAAGCTAATAATATTATAATAGGAGTTATATATAAGCCACCAAATTTAGACAGAATGGAAGCAAAGCATCTATGGGATGAAATATCTAGAGCATCTAGATCTAACAGTATTTATGTCATGGGTGACTTTAATTTTAGTGGAATAAACTGGTTGAACAAAACAGGGGATAGTGAAGCAGAAGATTTTCTAGAATTAATTGACGATTGCTTTCTTACGCAACACATTAAGGAACCAACACGGGAAAATAATATTTTAGATTTAGTGTTAACTAACAAGGAAACACAAATTAATGACATCGAAATAGGGAGTGAACTAGGAAACAGTGATCACAAAGAAATCAGATTTAGCATAGAATGGAATAGACCTGTAGGAGAAAATTCTGTTAAAGTGCCAGATTTTCGTAAAGCTGATTTTAATAGCCTAAGAAATTTTATGAGTCAAATTGATTGGAAAGTCTTGGGTATGGGGTGTGGGCCGGTCTTGGAGCGAGACATGAACCCAGCGATAGGTGACTTAAATGGGGATTTCGATGTCGATTCAATATATAACTTATTTAAGAATATTCTAAACAAAGCACAGGAGCGTAGTATACTATACAAATTGAATAGATCGAATACTAATGACCCAAAGTGGATAACAAAGAATTTGAAGAACCGTATAGGTAAAAAGAGAGCTTGGTACAAAAGGATTAAAAATGGGGAGGCCACTTTAGAACAGGAATTCGTACAACTGGTTAGAAATGTTAAAAAAGAGATAAGGAAAGCAAAAAGAAACTATGAAGTTCGCATAGCAGGGTAAGCAAAGACAAATCCTAAAGGGTTTTTTCAGTTATATCGTACTAAGACTAGGGAAAGGATAGGTCCATTAAAAACTGAGACAGGTCAAATAACAGATAGTGATGAAGAGATGAGTAGTATTTTTAATAAATATTTTGTATCTGTATTTACTAAAGAGAAACTTAACAATATGCATTCAGCCGAACAAGTCTATGTGGGTGGGGACGAGGACAGGTTGACGAGTTTAGCAGTTACCAGGGAGGATGTTCTTAAACAAATAGTAAAACTCAAACCAAACAAATCCCCAGGGCCAGATGAATTGTTTGCCAGGGTGCTTAAAGAATGCAAAGATGAGCTTTGTGACCCACTGTCAACCATATTTAATAAATCAATAGAGTCAGGCAGTGCCAGAGTTTTGGAAAGTTGCTAATGTGATACCAGTTTTTAAGAAACATAAGAACAAAGGTAACTGCAGAAGGCCTATTGGCCCATACGAGGCAGCTCCTATTCTATAACCACCCAATCCCACTCATATACTTGTCCAATCCGCGCTTGAAACAATCGAGGGACCCCACCTCCACCACGTTACGCGGCAATTGGTTCCACAAATCTACAACCCTGTTACTGAACCAGTATTTACCCAAGTCTTTCCTAAATCTAAACTTATCCAATTTATACCCATTGTTTCGTGTTCTGTCCTGTGATGATACTTTTAATACCCTATTAATATCCCCCTTGTTATGACCATTCACCCACTTGTAAACCTCTATCATGTCGCCCCAAACTCTTCGCCTTTCCAGTGAATGCAACTTAAGCTTTGTTAATCTTTCTTCATATGAAAGATTTCTAATTTGGGGAATTAACTTAGTCATCCTACGCTGGACACGTTCAAGTGAATTTATATCCATTCTATAATATGGCGACCAAAACTGAACTGCATAATCTAAATGGGGCCTAACTAGAGCAAGATATAGCTTGAGAACCACACCAGGTGTCTTGTTACTAACGCTGCGATTAATAAATCCAAGTGTCCGATTTGCCTTATTACGAACATTTATGCATTGATCCTTTTGTTTTAAATTCTTACTAATCATAACTCCCAGATCCCTTTCGCAATCCGACTTCGCAATCACAACACCATCTAGCTCGTATCTTGTAACTCAATCATCATTACCTAACCTCAGAACTTTACATTTATCAGCATTAAACTGCATCTGCCAATCCTTTGACCATTTCAAAACCCTATCTAGATCAACGTGAAGTGATAGTGAGTCCTCCTCCGAATTAATTTCCCTACCGATTTTCGTATCATCGGCAAATTTACAAATGTTGCTACTCAAACCTGAATCTAAATCATTTATATATATTATAAACAACAGAGGTCCCAGGACAGAGCCTTGAGGCACTCCACATACAACATTTTCCCACTCTGACTTGATTCCATTTATACTAACTCTCTGTTTCCTTTGGTATAGCCACGCCCTAATCCAGCTTAATATAGCACCCCCAATACCATGAGACTCTATCTTTTTAATCAGTCTTTCATGTGGCACTGTATCAAAAGCTTTGCTAAAGTCAAGGTATACAACATCGCAATCCTTACCACTATCAACTGCCTCAACAATGCTAGAATAAAAAGATAACAAATTTGTTAAACATGAACGGCCATTTATAAAACCATGTTGCGACTCAATTATTAATTTATGTTTTTCAAGATGAAGACGAATTTTATTTGCTATTATGGATTCGAGTAACTTTCCCACAATAGACGTTAGGCTAATTGGTCGATAGTTAGACGCAAGTGATCTATCTCCTTTCTTAAAAACTGGTATCACATTAGCAACTTTCCAAAACTCTGGCACTCTGCCTGACTCTATTGATTTATTAAATATGGTTGACAGTGGGTCACAAAGCTCCTCTTTGCATTCTTTAAGCACCCTGGCAAACACTTCATCCGGCCCTGGGGATTTGTTTGGTTTGAGTTTTACTATTTGTTTAAGAACATCCTCCCTGGTAACTGCTAAACTAGTCAACCTGTCCTCGTCCCCACCCACATAGACTTGTTCGGCTGAAGGCATATTGTTAAGTTCCTCTTTAGTAAATACAGATACAAAATATTTATTAAAAATACTACTCATCTCTTCATCACTATCTGTTATTTGACCTGTCTCAGTTTTTAATGGACCTATCCTTTCCCTAGTCTTAGTACGATATAACTGAAAAAACCCTTTAGGATTTGTCTTTGCTTGCCCTGCTATGTGAACTTCATAGTTTCTTTTTGCTTTCCTTATCTCTTTTTTAACATTTCTAACCAGTTGTACGAATTCCTGTTCTAAAGTGACCTCCCCATTTTTAATCCTTTTGTACCAAGCTCTCTTTTTACCTATAAGGTTCTTCAAATTCTTTGTTATCCACTTTGGGTCATTAGTATTCGATCTATTCAATTTGTATGGTATACTACGTTCCTGTGCTTTGTTTAGAATATTCTTAAATAAGTTATATATTGAATTCACATCGAAATCCCCATTTAAGTCACCTATCGCTGGGTTCATGTCTCGCTCCAAGACCGGCCCACACCCCATACCCAAGACTTTCCAATCAATTTGACCCAAAAAATTTCTTAGGCTATTAAAATCAGCTTTTCGAAAATCTGGCACTTTAACAGAATTTTCTCCTACTGGTCTATTCCATTCTATGCTAAATCTTATTTCTTTGTGATCACTGCTCCCTAGCTCACTCCCTATTTCGATGTCATTAATTTGCGTTTCCTTGTTTGTTAACACTAAATCTAAAATATTATTTTCCCGTGTTGGTTCCTTAATGTGTTGCGTAAGAAAGCAATCGTCAATTAATTCTAGAAAATCTTCTGCTTCACTATTCCCTGTTTTGTTCAACCAGTTTATTCCGCTAAAATTAAAGTCACCCATGACATAAATACTGTTAGATCTAGATGCTCTAGATATTTCATCCCATAGGTGCTTTGCTTCCATTCTGTCTAAATTTGGTGGCCTATATATAACTCCTATTATAATATTATTTGCTTTTTCGTTTAATTCTATCCAAATAGTTTCTGTGTGTGGCTCTGTTTTGATTCCCTCTTTGAGACTACATTTCAAATTGTCCCTAACATATATGGCTACTCCACCTCCTCGTCTAATATATCTATCTGAGTGAAATAGTTTAAATCCATATATTTGATATTCAGCTAATAGTTCTCTATTTTCTACATTCATCCACGTTTCGGTAAGTGCAATAATATCTATTTTTTCTGTGCAGACAAGAGCATTTAATTCGTTAATTTTATTTCTTAGACTTCTACTGTTAGTGTAATATACCCTAAGTGAATTGTTATTTTGCGGACCTTCTCTTTCCCTGATCGTTTTGCCAATTCCTTTCTCCCACAAACACATACTTTTATTACCTCCTTCCTCCAAATCAATTCCCATACCTCTATCTACTAACAGTTTAAACCCAAACAAACACCTCTAACCACTTCTTCCAACGAGTTCGCAACAGCAACAACCCCAGCTCTCGATAGATGCACCCCATCACGAGCATACATTTCATTCTTTCCATAGAAGTGTTCCCAGTTGTCTATGAAAGATATTGCATTTGATTTGCAATATCTTTCCAGCCGGCAATTGACACCAAGTGCCCTCGATATCCATTCATTTCCCACTCCCTTTCTTGGAAGAATGCCACATATGATCGGGATTCCTCCCTTGCTCCTAACTAATTCTATGGCTGTTTTATACCTCTGAATCAGTTCCTCACTCCTAACTCGACCAACATCATTTCCTCCCACGCTAATGCAAATAATGGGATTGTTCCCATTACCAGCCATAATATCATTCGTGTTGTTTATAATATCACCAATGCCAGCTCCGGGATAGCAAACCCTTAACCTGTTCCCCCTATCTCTAGCACAAAAACGCTCTATCCAAATACCTTATCTGGGAATCTCCCACAACTAATGTTTGCTTAGGTACTTCCTTTACTTTCTGAGGGGCCTGCGCTTCCTTTCTCTTCGTTGCTTTCCCTTTTGCGCGATCCGCAGTCTCACCACAGCACTCGTCCTCCAAAACGTCAAATGAATTAGAAGTTGCTATGGCGTTTGAAGGCGGCTTTATCAAAGTCTTCTTAAGGCCCCTGTCTTTCACAACTCTCCAAGACGAGGTCCCTTTACTACTGGTCTCCTCCTTCGTTACTTCTCGTTGTTCTTTCAGCTGACGCACCTCCTCCCGCAGAGATTCCAACTCTGTCCTCAGGGCTCCCACTAGAGTCACCAGGTCCTTAACAACAACTTCCATATTGCTATGATAATATAACAACACTCAGGAGCTCCGGTTAACACAACCTCTCACTGTGACTTCACCTGACTGACTGACAGAAAGGAGATAGATCACTTGCATCTAACTATCGACCAATTAGCCTAACGTCTATTGTGGGAAAGTTACTCGAATCTATAATAGCAAATAAAATTCGTCTTCATCTTGAAAAACATAAATTAATAATTGAGTCGCAATATGGTTTTATAAATGGCCGTTCATGTTTAACAAATTTGTTATCTTTTTATTCTAGCATAGTTGAGGCAGTTGATAGTGGTAAGGATTGTGATGTTGTGTACCTTGACTTTAGCAAAGCTTTTGATACAGTGCCACATGAAAGATTGATTAAAAAAATAGAAGCTCATGGTATTGGGGGTGCTATATTAACTTGGATTAGGGCATGGCTATTCCAAAGGAAACAGAGAGTTAGTATAAATGGGGTTAAGTCAGAGTGGGATAATGTTGTTAGTGGAGTACCTCAGGGCTCTGTCCTGGGACCTCTGTTGTTTATAATATATATAAATGATTTAGATTCAGGTTTGAGTAGCAACATTTGCAAATTTGCCGATGATACGAAAATCGGTAGGGAAATTAATTCGGAGGAGGACTCACTATCACTTCAAGTTCATCTAGATAGGGTTTTGAAATGGTCAAAGGATTGGCAAATGCAGTTTAATGCTGATAAATGTAAAGTTCTGAGGCTAGGTAATGATGATAGAGTTACAAGATACGAGCTAGATGGTGTTGAGATTGCAAAGTCGGATTGCGAAAGGGATCTGGGAGTTATGATTAGTAAGAATTTAAAACAAAAGGATCAATGCATAAATGTTCGTAATAAGGCAAATCGGACACTTGGATTTATTAATCGCAGCGTTAGTAACAAGACACCTGGTGTGGTTCTCAAGCTATATCTTGCTCTAGTTAGGCCCCATTTAGATTATGCAGTTCAGTTTTGGTCGCCATATTATAGAATGGATATAAATTCACTTGAACGTGTCCAGCGTAGGATGACTAAGTTAATTCCCCAAATTAGAAATCTTTCATATGAAGAAAGATTAACAAAGCTTAAGTTGCATTCACTGGAAAGGCGAAGAGTTAGGGGTGACATGATAGAGGTTTACAAGTGGGTGAATGGACATAACAAAGAGGATATTAATAGGGTATTAAAAGTATCAACACAAGACAGAACACGAAACAATGGGTATAAATTGGATAAGTTTAGATTTAGGAAAGACTTGGGTAAATACTGGTTCAGTAACAGGGTTGTTGATTTGTGGAACCAATTGCCGCATAACATTGTGGAAGTGGGGTCCCTCGATTGTTTCAAGCGCGGGTTGGACAAGTATATGAGTGGGATTGGGTGGTTATAAATAGGAGCTGCCTCGTATGGGCCAATAGGCCTTCTGTAGTTGCCTTTGTTCTTATGTTCTTATGTAAGTTGGATTAGGGCATGACTATTCCAAAGGAAACAGACTTAGTATAAATGGGGTTAAGTCAGGGTGGGAAAATGTTGTATGTGGAGTGCCTCAAGGCTCTGTCCTGGGACCTCTGTTGTTTATAATATATATCAATGATTTAGAGTCAGGTTTGAGTAGCAACATTTGCAAATTTGCCGATGATACAAAAATCGGTAGGGAAATTAACACGGAAGAAGACTCACTATCACTTCAAGTTGATCTAAATAGGGTTTTGAAATGGTCAAACGATTGGCAGATGCAGTTTAATGCTGATAAATGTAAAGTTTTGAGGCTAGGTAATGATGATAGAGTTACAAGATACGAGCTAGATGGTGTTGAGATTGCGAAGTCGAATTGCTAAAGGGATCTGGGAGTTATGATAAGTAAGAATTTAAAACAAAAGGATCAATGCATGAATGTTCGTAATAAGGCAAATAGGATACTGGGATTTATTAATGGAAGCGTTAGTAACAAGACACCTCATGTGGTTCTTCAGCTATATCCTGCTCTGGTTAGGCCCCATTTAGATTATGTAGTTCAGTTTTGGTCGCCGTACTATAGAATGGATATAAATTCTCTTGAATGTGTCCAGCGTAGGATGACTAAGTTAATTCCCCAAATTAGAAATCTTTCATATGAAGAAAGATTAACAAAGCTTAAATTGCATTCACTGGAAAGACGAAGAGTTAGGGGCGACATGATAGAGGTTTACAAGTGGATGAATGAACATAACAAAGGAGATATTAATAGGGTATTAAAAGTTTCAACACAAGACAGAACACGAAACAATGGGTATAAATTGGATAAGTTTAGATTTAGGAAAGACTTGGATAAATACTGGTTCTGTAACAGGGTTGTTGATTTGTGGAACCAATTACCGCGTAACGTGGTGGAGGTGAGGTCCCTCGATTGTTTCAAGCGCCGGTTGGACAAGTATATGAGTGGGATTGGGTGGTTATAGATAGGAGCTGCCTCGAATGGGCCAATAGGCCTTCTGCAGTTACCTCTGTTCTTATGTTCTTATGTGGTGACGTGGTAGAAGGATCGTATTCTTTGTATCCAAATAAATTTTTGCATGAAGCAGACGTCCTCCACACGTTAATATATTATGAGTGTTGGTATCATATCAGATACCTAGAGATTTGGTTAATTTGTCTGGAAGATTTTCATATTCACTTCCATACGTTTCTTGTTGTGCACGTTTGATCCAGTAGAGGATAGGATTGGGAAACTTATGCCTGTTTCCTATCTTAGCAAGAAAGTCAAACACATGTGCTGTCACTCTTAATAACTTACTCAAGTTAGAATAATTGTGAGGATTAATAGCAGAGATTCGATGAGGTTCTGGGTCTTTCATGGTAGTAGTGATACTGGTCACTATGACATGCCTGTTTCTTATGCATGTGACTTATGCCTGTTGGCTTCTGTTTGGGCCACTGACCACTAACAAGCCATGAAGGTCCATTAAACCACATCAAAGACTTGCTTAGGTGTTTTAATGTTAACCCTCGAGATAAGTAATCTGCAGGATTGTCCTTAGTGGGGACATGTCTGAATTTATATCCAGCAGATAATTCATGAATTTCCCTAACGCGATTACTAACGTAGGGAGTTTTGTTGTTGTTATTTCTTACCCATTGTAAGACTGCCTCATTGTCTGACCACACTACGATTTCACCAAAGTGGATATTATTGAGTGTTCTGGTCAGGCAATGAGCCAATCTCACTCCCACTAGTAATGCAGTTAACTCCATTTGAGGTAAAGATCTCTTCTTGATTGGAGCAACTATTGCTTTAGATGTGAGTAAAATTGATTGTGCACTATTGACTAAGTAGCCTGCAGCGCCATACGCTTTGCCAGAGGCATCGCAAAAAACGTGCAAATTTGTGGGTAAGTTTTGTCCTGAAGCATTACGAGGAAATTTCAAAACACCTAATTGATCGAAATCCGTTGTGAGTATTTGCCATTTCTCTTGCAACTCAATTGGCAACGGATCATCCCATCCCATATGTTTCTGCCAGCATTCCTGCATGAGGAGTTTGCCTCTTATTTATATAGGACTAAGTAAGCCTAAAGGGTTAAATGGTTGACTGACATACGAGAGTAATTTTCTCATGGTAGGGGTTGAATTATTGGTTTGCACTGACTTGACATTCATCTCGTCAGTACCTGTGTTCCATTCCACGCCCAGAACTTTTAATTGATTAGGCACCTGATAACCCGGAAATTCTTTATCGATTATCTGGTTTAATGATTTATTGTTTGAGGCCCATGATTGTAGTGGCATATTAGCTCCTAATAACTCACGGTTAGCCTCATGGTAAATTTCTACCAATTTTGATTTGTCATTTGTAGTTCCCTGGAAATTATCAACATACAAGTTGTCACTGATCTCCGTTTTATAAAGGCTATTTGACTTCTTCAAATGTGTATCTAATGTGGCTTGAAGTAGAAACGGTGAAGAAGTCGCACCGAATAGCACAAGAGGCAAAACGGTAGGTTATGACATCACTGTCAGGATTCAGTGGGTCATTAATCCAGAGAAATTTGGTGTAATTACGATCCTCTTCTTGCAAACCTACTCTAAGGAAAGCTTCACTGATATCAGGAGTATAAGCGAAAATACCAGTGCGGAATCGTAATAATACATCATGTAGCCTTTGTGTTAGGCTAGGTCCCGTTTGGAGACATTCATTCAAGAACACGCTGTTTGCCTTCACTTTGGCACTACAGTTGAAGACAATACGTATTGGCGTTGTCAATGAATCTTTCACCACAGAGTGATGGGATAAATAGTGACCTGTTTTTCGGTCATCATTATCAACAACTTCGATAAACTTACTATTGAGTTGTTGTTGAATTAATTGATGATACATGCTCAATTTATCTGGCTGTTTCTTCGGCCGTATTAATTGAGAGGCTGCCATGAAATAATTAACTGGATGTTGTGGATGATTTAACTTCCATGGCAGTCTCACCCAGTATTGTTTGTCTTTATAGACAACTGTGTCCAGATATTGCTGGTAAGTCCACGTATCATCAGGGCTTGGTTTGTCAGGGACAATACCTAAAGTGTTTAAATCCCACAGACGATGTACAGGTGGATCAGACTCATTATCTTCAGATATTTCTCTGAAATGTAGGGGTGACTGTTCACATCACTATTGCATTGTTAGATTGTTGGTTGGTTGACGCTGGATTTTGTTGGAAAAGCACCGGTCCAGTAAGCAATTTGCCTCCAGCAGATGACAACAAATTTATTCCATGTTGTCTGGTGCATCCCGTTATAAATTTATAATAATGGGCAGTGCCTATAAGGATACCAACATCTGTGAGGCAGTCAGAATTTATTTTGTGATCTGCTAGCCTCATGCGATTACGTTTGAGATATCTCGCAGTGCGAGCTAGTCCTGCGACCTGCAGGTCTGAAGGAAGTTTATCTACTTCCGCTTGTATTGGACTAGTGGAAGATCCAAGTCTCACTAATACCTTGACTACTTGGTATTCACGAGGTCCACTATTAGTCAAGAACCCAGAAATATTCAGCCTCACACTTTTGGCAGGTTTTAATTTTAACTGCTCGACTAATTGTTGTGTGATGAAGGTTTTCTGTGATCCTTGATCAAAGAGACCTCTAGTGTTAACTCTAGACTTCCTATCAATTAGTTTGAGTTGAGCCGTAGGCAGAGTGGTATTATTGCCTGACTCAGTAGCAAGTACATTTATTTCTTGATGTACCTTGCAATATTGTACTGTGGTAGAATTCATAGAATCCTCCCTAGGTGTCATAGATTGTGTAGAAATTTTTCTACATAAGGCATAATGATGTACACCTTTGTTGCATCTACTGCATAACCGTAGCTGCACTACACATTTACTGGGATCATGAGAACCCATGCACTTAGTGCATCTGTGTAATTCTTGTAGCCGTTTAATCCTGGTATTAAAGTTAGGATAAACAGTGCATTTGTAGGTGACATGTTCTTGATCACAGAACAGACACTTTCTCTCTCTGGCTGAGTTTATCCTTTTAGTAGACACATCAGTTGTTATGTCAGAGGGAGATACAGAATAAATACCTACACTACCACTCCTTTTTCCAGTGGATGGCGTAGTCTTAGGTTTGAATTTGTTGGACTTATTCAAAGTCGATTTGGGTTTGACTGAGTTGTCAATGTTAGGTTGTTTAGACTCAGGTTTAATCTTATCATGAGTCTTCAACCTGTTAACCGTTATTCTCAGTCCCTCGAATATTTGCTCGAGAGTGAGAATCTCGGTTTTATAGTGTGAGCAGATTTCTGCTAAAATATTTCGAGGTAATTTCCTCTGTAAAAGTAGCTTGATTGACCATTCTGTGGCTGGTACATCAACTTTAGTACCTATGGCCTTCACTAGAGACTCTACTTCTAGCCTGAAGCTTTGAAGTGAGTCTGGTCGGTTACTTGGTGCATTCAGATCAAGCAACTGGTAATAAAGGTTAGCTATACTCAACTCCTTGTTGCAATAGTTCAACTTTAGCAGTTTTATAGCTTCCTCATAATTACTCTCAGTGAGAGCTAGGTTATTTATGACCTTTTTAGCCTCCCCTTTGAGAAGACTAATCAGGTATGAGAATTTAGAAATTCTGTCAAGAGAAGATTTCTTATGTATATGAACTTCAAATGAAGTCCAAAATGTGTCCAAATTTTCTTCATCCAGCCCTGCAAATGTAGGTAAGTCTAAAGTAGGTAGACGAACCTCAGGTAATTGATTACTGGATTGAGACATAGTATTATTTGCATTAGATTTGTATTGTTTTACTATATTGGATAGTACGTCAAGTTTATCTTGAGTCTCATCTTCATACTGAGAAAAATCTGCTAGAATTTGATCCATTTCCTCAGGATCAGTTTCAGTTGCATTCAATAGGTCGAGATAAGACTGGATGGCAGATCTGACTTGATCAAATTTGAGATCAATTACTCTCAATGATCTTTCTAGTTGATAGTAATCAATGGGAGTTGCTTTAGACAAGGTATCAGACTTATTAATTAGTCTGGTTAAATGACCTTTAAGGTCAATATAGGTTCTCCTTAATTGTTCAGGAGTAGCCATGTTGGCTTTAAGTCCAAGTTTCATAGGACTTGAATAAGTATTACTAATGAAGCTTGGGTACTTTCTCATTAGTTGACAAGTAATATTGAGTATAGCCTAAATTAATCTGGCTAAATTACACTCTACCGTACTCGAGGTTAAATGTACCTACCTAACAATAAGTAGCTAAGGTTTTTGAGCAGTGCTTGAATTTCACCATTAACTTTCTTCCGGCTAGCTCATCTTTATCACCATTAGATGTAATGGTGATCATTCAGCAGCACTCAAAATGCATATACACAAATAATGAGTACACAAATAATTAATACGTATATACTCTAATCAGAGTTACTATAAGTTTGAATTCCACCCTTGATAGGGTCAGCACAAGAATGAATAATGTATACACTACTGACTAGTCCAAGACTAGTTGTAATAATTTCTACCTAAGAAACTACGAATTTATTTAGTCTGCATTTGTGCAAAACTCAGCACAATCACAGCCTAAATTCCTACGTAATAAAAGTTGGCATAGATTAATTTGTGGTAAAATAATGTGAATATATAGTTGTGCTGTTTTTTGTTTTTTTAGATTTTATAGTTTATATAAAGGTGCACTTGCACACACAGGTGAAAATACAATTATGTACAATTAATTTTGGCTTGCCAGCCACAGCCTTTTATGGTGGTTGATTGTGTTGATCAATATGACAACTACATGTGACCTAGACTCACCTGACAGGTGTACACCATCTCTTGCCAGGTTTTGCCTGTATGGTCTGGCTGTAAATTGAATGTAAGTTATGAGCTGTTGCTCCTGGTGACCTGAAGATTCTTACCTCAGTGTGAGGTATAGGTCTGAGTGTTGTGGGCAATTGACTGTGTCCCACTAGTGCTACTTTATACATGAGGTACAAGCAGCAAATAAATTGGTGTGAATTAGGCTAACATACGTAGGCCTCGTTGCCTGGTGGATAGCGCGCAGGACTCGTAATTCTGTGGCGCGGGTTCGATTCCCGCACGAGGCAGAAACAAATGGGCAAAGTTTCTTTCACCCTGAATGCCCCTGTTACCTAGCAGTAAAATAGGTACCTGGGTGTTAGTCAGCTGTCACGGGCTGCTTCCTGGGGGTGGAGGCCTGGTCGAGGACCGGGCCGCGGGGACACTAAAGCCCCGAAATCATCTCAAGATAACCTCAAGAAGAGAAGATGTGGTACACTGCCGGTAGCCACAATTATTAAAATGTGGTTAGTCTAGACTACTTCACACGGTGATTAGTTATGACTAATTAGTATACATGCAGGGGGGTAGAAATAGCCTAAGCTACTCTATCCCTTTGAGATGTATTTATTGCTTATCTCAATAAACATACTTAAACTTGAACTTGATTAGTATACATCGGAGTTTAATACTAATTGGATTGTATCCGGTTCGTTAACGACCAAAATGTTGGATTATCTGGGGCTTGAATTTATATATTAAATTATTTGATTATTATATTTAAATAAATCGAAGGTCCACCGACTTTTGAGAAAAGAGGGAAAACGAATAATGGTGATTACTAGATTGACACTAGAGAACGACTGCCTATGGGTAATAATTAAATGAATAATCACTTGAAAATAATGAATAGACTGTATTATTAATTAATTAAAGTCAAAGCCTCAAATATCAACATTTGGGGGGGGGGGTATTTCTAGAAGTTCATATATATCTAGGAACCAGTGTGGTTCGTCACTTGTTCATTGTTGAGTTAGTAACATAGTAAATCTAAACTAAAATAGATTAAAAAATATGATACCTCAAATAATGAATATTAAAGATTATGAATTATTGAGCAACAGTAAGAGCAAACACATTAATTACCAAATCATAAATTCTGGCAAAACACACAAATTACCAAATCATAAATTCTGGCAATAAATTATTCACTGTAAAGATCCTATATGAATTATATGGAAATCAGTAATAATCTTAGCTAAATTTATACGAAATAGGTGTCTTAGCTGTAAGACGACTTCTGTAACTCCATTTCGTCATTCGTCCTCGTGGTCACAGGATCCCAATAAAGAAAGAACGCGAAGTGAATATCACGAATGAAGAGAAACAACTTGTCGACTCCTTGTATACACGCTGCAATCAGGGAAATTAAGTAGCATTTGATTAGGCTACAAGTTATTTCAAGTATTCATTAAAATTGAAATAAATGAAGAAAATCAACTAACGTTGTGTATTTGGTATTCATTCGTCATCACGACAGACTACCCACAAATATACAAATATACATTTGCATCTAGAATGATGCATCAAACGAGAATGGTATACTTAACATGAGCGTATCAAATACTAAGGTCTGCCGAAATCGTGTCAGCCAGTCCCAGGCGTCCACTGCTGTGTACGCGTAATTATAGGCCGTGGCTTCAATTGTTGACTCGTTATTAACTGGCAAGGCACTGTAGAACACGTGAATAAGTAATTGTTGACTATTGGTTGAGTTGCAACGTAATTCTTGTTGGAAAACTCTTCAGTCACTACCACGCGTCTCGCCACTCTTGTCGCCAGGAATGCCTCGTGTCCCATGGCGTCTCCGCCCTCCCTCAACCCGTCTCTCGCATTCACCACAGAAATTACTAATCACGGATAATTCTTTTCCGCGTAATTACTGATGTAATACGCTAATGAGAACTGGGTTGCAATTATAGGGAATTAAATAATATCATATTCTCGTTAAATGATGTTAAACGAGAAATGGAGAGGATGTTTACTCCCTCCATAGCATTCGTACGTAACAGATGAAACTGCTACTAGATAATAATTTCAGTTAATAACTTTCGGTTTTGGATTATTGGGAGTCATATTATCCGTAGTTAATTATTACATTGAATACTGATAATTTTAGAGAACCACATTCAATTCTCTAACATATTGGTAATAAACGTGTCTAGATAGACATTATCTGACGCAATTTTGTTACTCGATGTCGTGAGAATTCTAGTACTAATGCGCAGATAACGAGGTGGCGGATGACTTGGCGAGACGTGCCACATCAAAACCACAAGTTGACATTGAATGTGAATTCACAATGAGACAAATAAGAAGCAAAATCAGAAATATTCAGGCACAGGCAGGAGTGGAGAGGAGAGAGATAATGTATGAGAGAAGTCAAACCATGCAACACTACATGTATGTGAGTCAAAACACCCATTTCACTTATGGTAAAAGGAGAAATGCTTGGAGTGACTCTGTGTACATGCGGCTCAGGCTTGAGTACAAATATTACTGGGAATATGGGATAGATGTTCATGATAATGACACGAGGTGTAAACTATGTAGTATGTTAAGGTCTCACACCCTTGCCCATTATGTTCTTGATTGTCCGTTGATTAATGTATATAGAAACACTGAGATAAGGACTGTTCCTGAACAAATAGCCTGGATGTGTCACAACGGAAAGGTTGATGATATTCTTGAGAGATATAAGAATTTTGCACCAAGACTGTAATATTTTGTTGAATTATCTGCATGTCTCTTGCAAATTGTCTATACAGTATACCTAGGTCATAAAAGTATTTGTGTGTACGTCTGATATCATACTACTTGTGAAGGAGGAAATGTATATGTTTATCTCTCAGAATGTTTGGTAATATGTTTATTGTTTGTGATGTGTGTCTACGTATGTATTAACACATTGTACTGAATGGGGTGAGAATAGCTTGAGCTACCTCATCCCTTTGTGTGTATTTTACCTCAATAAACTTATTTCAATTTCAATGCGCAGATAAAAATTTTTAATTTATGTTGACACTACCATTAGTGAAATTATTAACTACTGTAGTTAGTATATAATAATGATGATGTATTATAATACAATGGTAGTTCGTTAGTGTTGGAAATTTCCAACATAACTCCAGGGGGGGTGGGGGGTGGAAATTCGGGTCGCAGTTCAATGTTGAGTACTGACGTACTTATCCCGAAGTTAGTATGTTAGTCATCACATAACGGATGTCCCGTAATTGTCAAGGACATACAAGACTTTAAGTCTTGTTAAGGAACTCATGTTAAATGTAAAACTTGGAATTGTAAATCATGTACTAAATGTACTCAGTGACTGGTGTCGCGATGTCGTGTAATGGTTATGTTACTAAGTCTTAAAGTTTTGCAAACTCATAGATGCTCTAGATGAAATAATGTTATAGTTGATAGCCTACACAAACAAATTAAGGATTAAATTATACAATTTAAGGTAACTGAGAATCCACTGTGAGGTGAATGTTTTGGGTCATTGTGACTTGTAACTGATTTGTTACTTGACATCACAACACAGCATCATCATGGTTACTCAAATTGGATGAGAAATTATTTGCTCTTAGTCAGAGCTATAATAGGCTTGTAGTTTCCGTTTGCATTGTTGAGCAGCTGCTCTAGGTGGGCGGGTGTTCGGTGGATCAGAATTGTTGTCCTCGGAAACTGTAGGTGAAGCTGGTTCTGTTAAACACTCTCGTTCTGCTAATTCGAGAGGTACCAACTTCTCTAATGTTTTTAGGGTAGTAGTGCCTCGGCACAAAACCCGTACTACTCTCAGGATGTCTTGGTGATCTGGGTGGATAGAAAAAATTTTGCCTATAGGCCATTCTGACCTGGGTCCATCACTGTCAACCAGTACTAGGTCTCCTGGTTTGAGTTGAACTTTATTATAGGGGCTCGAAGATCCATAATGGTACTCTCGTAGAGCTGTGACGTACTCACGAGTGCACACCTCATTCCACCTTTCAATTACTCGAGAGAGATGGTGGTAACTTTTCACTAAGTCACTCCTGGTTACATGGGAAGGATCGACGGGATCCTCTTCTGCCAAAGGTATCAGAGGGCTCAGCAGGCCTCCATGTATTAAATTTGAGGGACTCAGGGGTTCCCTCTGTGTGAAGTCATCTGATAGGTAAGTTAATGGGCGATTGTTGACTCGCGCCTCAATTTCCACGACGAGTGTTTGGAGTTCAGAGAAACTAATTTTCTGTCGATGCAAGGTCTTCCTTAAACATTTCTTGACAGTCCCTATCATACGTTCGTAGAACCCACCTTGCCAAGAGGCTCTGGGAGCAAAAAATTTCCAGTGGCATTGTCGTCTCTGCATGACAGACTGCTCTTCTGGATGATTCCATATCTCTCGTAGGCAGGCTTCTCCTGCCACAAAATTTGAACCATTATCAGATATCATTAGTTTGGGACAGGATCTGCGAGCTGCAAATCTACGAAAAGCTTGGATGAAGGCTTCGGCACTCATGTCAGAAGTCACTTCTAGATGTACGCCTCGTGTGGTTGCACACGTGAAGAGGCAAATATAAGCTTTCACTGGTATTTTATCTGGAGTACCAGTGAGAAGCAAGGCTCCTGTGTAATCGACACCAGTGGTCTCGAAGGGACGAAGATGGACTACTCTCTCCATAGGGAGTGGTGGAGGTCCTGGGTAAGGACACACTCGAGCGTCGTATCTTTTGCAGATTACACAGAACTTAATGATTGATTTGACAGTTTGACGACCTTGAGGAAGCCAATATTTCTGTCTTAGGTCGGTGAGAGTGTCTAAAACTCCACCATGCAAAGTACCATATTGATGATGATGAAAAACTAGAAGTTTTGTAATAACGAAAAAGTAAATAATATTATAATAGGAGTTATATATAGGCCACCAAATTTAGACAGAATGGAAGCAAAGCATCTATGGGATGAAATATCTAGAGCATCTAGATCTAACAGTATTTATGTCATGGGTGACTTTAATTTTAGTGGAATAAACTGGTTGAACAAAACAGGGAATAATGAAGCAGAAGATTTTCTAGATTTAATTGACGATTGCTTTCTTACGCAACACATTAAGGAACCAATGCGGGAAAATAATATTTTAGATTTAGTGTTAACTAACAGGGAAACACAAATTAAGGATATCGAAATAGGGAGTGAGCTAGGGAATAGTGATCATAAAGCAATCAGATTTAGCATAGAATGGAATAGATCTGTAGGAGAAAATTCTGTTAAAGTGCCTGATTTTCGAAAAGCTATTTTCAATAACCTAAGAAATTTATTGGGTCAAATAGATTGGAAAGTCTTGGGTATAGGGTGTGGGCCGGTCTTAGAGCTAGTCATGAACCCAGAGATAGGTGATGTAAAAGGGGTTTTCGATGTGGACTCAAAATATAAGCTATTTAAAAATATTCTAAGCGAAGCCCAGGAATGTAGTATACCATATAAATACTTTGATATCCAAAGTGGATATCTAAGGATCTGAAGAACCTTATTGGTAAAAAGAGAGCGAGGTACAAAAGGATTAAGAATGGGGAAGTCAGTTTAGAACAGGAATTCGTATAACTGGTTAGAAATACTAAAAAAGAGATAAGGAAAGCAAAAAGAAACTATGAAGTTCGCATAGCAGAGCAAGCAAAGATAAATCCTAAAGGGATTTTCCAGTTATACCAGACAAAGATTAGGGAGAGGATAGGTCCATTAAAAACTGAGACAGGTCAAATAACAGGTAATGATGAAGAGATGAGTATTATTTTTAATAAATATTTTATATCTGTATTTACTAAAGAGGAACTTAACAATATGCCTTCAGCCGAACAAGTATATGTGGGTGGGGATGAGGACAGGTTGACTAGTTTAGCAGTTACCAGGGAGGATGTAATTAAACAAATAGTTAAACACAAACCAAACAAACCCCCAGGGCCGGATGAAGTGTTTGCCAGGGTGCTTAAAGAATGCAAAGAGGAGACCCACTGTCTACCATATTTAATAAATCAATAGTGTTAGGCAGAGTGCCAGAGTTATGGAAAGTTGCTAATGTGATACCAATTTTTAAGAAAGGAGATAGATCACTTGCGTCAAACTATCGACCAATTAGCCTAACGTCTATTGTGGGAAAGCTACTCGAATCGATAACTGCAAATAAAATTCGTCTTCATCTTGAAAAACACAAATTAATAAATGAGTCGCAACATGGTTTTACCAATGGTCGTTCATGTTTAACAAATTTGCTATCTTTTTATTCCAGTATAGTTGAGGCAGTTGATAGTGGTAAGGATTGTGATGTTGTGTACCTTGACTTTAGCAAAACTTTTGATACGGTGCCACATGAAAGACTGATTAAAAAAATAGAGGCTCATGGTATTGGAGGTGCTATATTAAGTTGGATTAGGGCATGACTATTCCAAAGGAAACAGAGACTTAGTATAAATGGGGTTAAGTCAGGGTGGGAAAATGTTGTAAGTGGAGTGCCTCAGGGCTCTATCCTGGAACCTCTGTTGTTTATAATATATATCAATGATTTAGAGTCAGGTTTGAGTAGCAACATTTGCAAATTTGCCGATGATACAAAAATCGGCATGGAAATCAACACGGAAGAAGACTCACTATTACTTCAAGTTGATCTAAATAGGGTTATGAAATGGTCAAAGGATTGGCAGATGCAGTTTAATGCTGATAAATGTAAAGTTTTGAGGCTAGGTAATGATGATAGAGTTACAAGATACGAGCTAGATGGTGATGAGATTGCGAAGTCGAATTGCGAAAGGGATCTGGGAGTTATGATAAGTAAGAATTTAAAACAAAATGATCAATGCATGAATGTTCGTAATAAGGCAAATATGATACTGGGATTTATTAATCGAAACGTTAGTAACAAGACACCTGGTGTGGTTCTTCAGCTATATCCTGCTCTGGTTAGGCCCCATTTAGATTATGCAGTTCAGTTTTGGTCGCCGTACTATAGAATGGATATAAATTCACTTGAATGTGTCCAGCGTAGGATGACTAAGTTAATTCCCCAAATTAGAAATCTTTCATATGAAGAAAGATTAACAAAGCTTAAATTGCATTCACTGGAAAGGCGAAGAGTTAGGGGTGACATGGTAGAGGTTTACAAGTGGATGAATGAACATAACAAAGGAGATATTAATAGGGGTATTAAAAGTTTCAACACAAGACAGAACACGAAACAATGGGTATAAATTGGATAAGTTTAGATTTAGGAAAGACTTGGATAAATACTGGTTCAGTAACAGGGTTGTTGATTTGTGGAACCAATTGCCGCGTAACGTGGTGGAGGTGGGGTCCCTCGATTGTTTCAAGCGCGGGTTGGACAAGTATATGAGGGGGATTGGGTGATTATAGATAGGAGCTGCCTCGTATGGGCCAATAGGCCTTCTGCAGTTACCTTTGTTCTTATGTTCTTATGTGGTGACGTGGTAGAAGGATCGGATTCTTTGTATCCAAATCAATTTTTGCATGAAGCAGACGTCCTCCACACCTTAATATATTATGAGTGTTGGTATCATATCAGATACCTAGAGACTTGGTTAATTTGTCTGGAAGATTTTCATATTCACTTCCATACGTCTCTTGTTGTGCACGTTTGATCCAGTAGAGAATAGGATTGGGAAATTTATGCCTGATTCCTATCTTAGCAAGAAAGTCAAACACATGTGCTGTCACTCTTAATAACTTACTCAAGTTAGAATAATTGTGAGGATTAATAGCAGAGATTCGATGAGGTTCTGGGTCTTTCATGGGAGTAGTGATACTGGTCACTATGACTTGTGGTTTCTGTTTGGGCCACTGACCACTAACAAGCCATGAAGGTCCATTAAACCACATCGAAGACTTGATTAGCTGTTTTAATGTTAACCCTCGTGATAAGTAATCTGCAGGATTGTCCTTAGTGGGGACATGTCTGAATTTATATCCAGAAGATAATTCATGAATTTCCCTAACGCGATTACTAACGTAGGGAGTTTTGTTGTCGTTATTTCTTACCCATTGTAAGACTGCCTCATTGTCTGACCACACTACGATTTCACCAAAGTGGATATTATTGAGTGCTCTGGTCAGGCAATGAGCCAATCGTACTCCCACTAGTAATGCAGTTAACTCCATTTGAGGTAAAGATCTCTTCTTGATTGGAGGAATTCTTGCTTTAGATGTGAGTAAAATTGATTCTGCACTATTGACTAAGTAAGCTGCAGCGCCATATGCTTTGCCAGAGGCATCGCAAAAAACGTGCAAATTTGTGGGTAAATTTTGTCCTGAAGCATTACGAGGAAATTTCAAAACACCTAATTGATTGAAATCCGTTGTGAGTATTTGCCATTTCTCTTGCAACTCAATTGGCAACGGATCATCCCATCCCATATGTTTCTGCCAGCATTCCTGCATGAGGAGTTTGCCCCTTATTAATATAGGACTAAGTAAGCCTAAAGGGTCAAATGGTTGACTGACATACGCGAGTAATTTTCTCATGGTAAGGGTTGAATTATTGGTTTGCACTGACTTGACATTCATCTCGTCAGTACCTGTGTTCCATTCCACGCCCAGAACTTTTAATTGATTAGGCACCTGATAACCCGGAAATTCTTTCTCGATTATCTGGTTTAATGATTTATTGTTTGAGGCCCATGATTGTAGTGGCATATTAGCTCCTAATAACTCATGGTTAGCCTCATGGTAAATTTCTACCAATTTGGATTTGTCATTTGTAGTTCCCTGGAAATTATCAACATACAAGTTGTCATTGATCTCCGTTTTATAAAGGCTATTTGACTTCTCCAAATGTGTATCTAATGTGGCTTGAAGTAGAAACGGTGAAGAAGTCGCACCGAATAGCAGAGAGGCAAAACGGTAGGTTATGACATCACTGTCAGGATTCAGTGGGTTCTTAATCCAGAGAAATTTGGTGTAATTACGATCCTCTTCTTGTAAGCCTACTCTAAGGAAAGCTTTACTGATATCAGCAGTATAAGCGAAAATACCAGTGCGGAATCGTAATAATACATCATGTAGCCTTTGTGTTAGGCTAGGTCCCGTTTGGAGACATTCATTCAAGGACACGCTGTTTGCCTTCACTTTGGCACTACAGTTGAAGACAATACGTATTGGCGTTGTCAATGAATCTTTCACCACAGCGTGATGGGATAAATAGTGACCTGTTTTTCGGTCATCATTATCAACAACTTCGATAAATTTACTATTGAGTTGTTGTTGAATTAATTGATGATACATGTTCAATTTATCTGGCTGTTTCTTCAGCCGTATTAATTGAGACTAATTGAGAGGCTGCCATGAAATAATTAACTGGATGTTGTGGATGATTTAACTTCCATGGCAGTCTCACCCAGTATTGTTTGTCTTTATAGACAACTGTGTCCAGATATTGCACGTATCATCAGGGCTTGGTTTGTCAGGGACAATACCTAAAGTGTTTAAATCCCACAGACGATGTACAGGTGGATCAGACTCAATATCTTCAGATATTTCTCTGAAATGTAGGGGTGACTGTTCCAAGCCTAGTCACATCACTATTGTGTTGTTAGATTGTTGGTTGGTTGACGCTGGATTTTGTTGGAAAAGCACCGGTCCAGTAAGCAATTTGCCTCCAGCAGATGACAACAAATTCATTCCATGTTGTCTGGTGCATCCCGTTATAAATTTATAATAATGGGCAGTGCCTATAAGGATACCAACATCTGTGAGGCAGTCAGAATTTATTTTGTGATCTGCTAGCCTCATGCGATTACGTTTGAGATATCTCGCAGTGCGAGCTAGTCCTGTGACCTGCAGGTCTGAAGGAAGTTTATCTACTACTACCGCTTGTATTGGACTAGTGGAAGATCCAAGTCTCACTAATACCTTGACTACTTGGTATTCACGAGGTCCACTATTAGTCAAGAACCCATAAATATTCAGCCTCACACTTTTGGCAGGTTTTAATTTTAACTGCTCGACTAATTGTTGTGTGATGAAGGTTTTCTGTGATCCTTGATCAAAGAGACCTCTAGTGTTAACTCTAGACTTCCTATAAATTAGTTTGAGTTGAGCTAATGGCAGAATGGTATTATTGCCTGACTCAGTAGCAAGTACATTTATTTCTTGATGTACCTTGCAATATTGTACTGTGGTAGAATTCATAGAATCCTCCCTAGGTGTCATAGATTGTGTAGAAGTTTTTCTACATAAGGCATAATGATGTACACCTTTGTTGCATCTACTGCATAATCGTAGCTGCACTACACATTTACTGGGATCATGAGAACCCATGCACTTAGTGCATCTGTGTAATTCTTGTAGCCGTTTAATCCTGGTATTAAAGTTAGGATAAACAGTGCATTTGTAGGTGACATGTTCTTGATCACAGAACAGACACCTTCTCTCTCTGGTTGAGTTTATCCTTTTAGTAGACACATCAGTTGTTACGTCAGAGGGAGATACAGAATAAATACCTACACTACCACTCCTATTTCCAGTGGATGGCGTAGTCTTAGGTTTGAATTTATTGGACTTATTCAAAGTCGATTTGGGTTTGACCGAGTTGTCAATGTTAGGTTGTTTAGACTCAGGTTTAATCTTATCATGAGTCTTCAACCTGTTAACCGTTATTCTCAGTCCCTCGAATATTTGCTCGAGAGTGAGAATCTCGGTTTTATAGTGTGAGCAGATTTCTGCTAAAATATTTCGAGGTAATTTCCTCTGTAAAAGTAGCTTGATTGACCATTCTGTGGCTGGTACATCAACTTTAGTACCTATGGCCTTCACTAGAGACTCTACTTCTAGCCTGAAGCTTTGAAGTGAGTCTGGTCGGTTACTTGGTGCATTCAGATCCAGCAACTGGTAATAAAGGTTAGCTATACTCAACTCCTTGTTGCAATAGTTCAACTTTAGTAGTTTTATAGCTTCCTCATAATTACTCTCAGTGAGAGCTAGGTTATTTATGACCTTTTTAGCCTCCCCTTTGAAAAGACTAATCAGGTATGAGAATTTAGAAATTCTGTCAAGAGAAGATTTCTTATGTATATGAACTTCAAATGAAGTCCAAAATGTGTCCAAATTTTCTTCATCCAGCCCTGCAAATGTAGGTAAGTCTAAAGAAGGTAGACGAACCTCAGGTAATTGATTACTGGATTGAGACATAGTATTATTTGCATTAGATTTGTATTGTTTTACTATATTGGATAGTACGTCAAGTTTATCTTGAGTCTCATCTTCATACTGAGAAATATCTGCTAGAATTTGATCCATTTCCTCAGGATCAGTTTCAGTTGCATTCAGTAGGTCGAGATAAGACTGGATGGCAGATCTGACTTGATCAAATTTGAGATCAATTACTCTCAATGATCTTTATAGTTGATAGTAATCAATGGGAGTTGCTTTAGACAAGGTATCAGACTTATTAATTAGTCTGGTTAAATGACCTTTAAGGTCAATATAGGTTCTCCTTAATTGTTCAGGAGTAGCCATGATGGCTTTAAGTCCAAGTTTCATAGGACTTGAATAAGTATTACTAATGAAGCTTGGGTACTTGCTCATTAGTTGACAAGTAATATTGAGTATAGCCTAAATTAATCTGGCTAAATTACACTCTACCGTACTCGAGGTTAAATGTACCTACCTAACAATAAGTAGCTAAGGTTTTTGAGCAGTGCTTGAATTTCACCATTAACTTTCTTCCGGCTAGCTCATCTTTATCACCATTAGATGTAATGGTGATCATTCAGCAGCACTCAAAATGCATACACACAAATAATGAGTACACAAATAATTAATACGTATATACTCTAATCAGAGTTACTATAAGTTTGAATTCCACCCTTGATAGGGTCAGCACAAGAATGAATAATGTATGCACTACTGACTAGTCCAAGACTAGTTGTAATAATTTCTACCTAAGAAACTACGAATTTATTTAGTCTGCATTTGTGCAAAACTCAGCACAATCACAGCCTAAATTCCTACCTAATAAAAGTTGGCATAGATTAATTTGTGGTGCAATAATGTGAATATATAGTTGTGCTGTGTTTTTGGGTTTTTTAGATTTTATAGTTTATATAAAGGTGCACTTGCACACACAGGTGAAAATACAATTATGTACAATTAATTTTGGCTTGCCAGCCACAGCCTTTTATGGTGGTTGATTGTGTTGATCAATTTGTCAACTACATGTGACCTAGACTCACCTGACAGGTGTACACCATCTCTTGCCAGGTTTTGCCTGTATGGTCTGGCTGTAAATTGAATGTAAGTTATGAGCTGTTGCTCCTGGTGACCTGAAGATTCTTACCTCAGTGTGGGGTATAGGTCTGAGTGTTGTAGGCAATTGACTGTGTCCCACTAGTGCTACTTTATACATGAGGTACAAGCAGCAAATAAATTGGTGTGAATTAGGCTAACATACGTAGGCCTCGTTGCCTGGTGGATAGCGCGCAGGACTCGTAATTCTGTGGCGCGGGTTCGATTCCCGCACGAGGCAGAAACAAATGGGCAAAGTTTCTTTCACCCTGAATGCCCCTGTTACCTAGCAGTAAAATAGGTACCTGGGTGTTAGTCAGCTGTCACGGGCTGCTTCCTGGGGGTGGAGGCCTGGTCGAGGACCGGGCCGTGGGGACACTAAAGCCCCGAAATCATCTCAAGATAACCTCAAGAAGAGAAGATGTGGTACACTGCCGGTAGCCACAATTATTAAAATGTGGTTAGTCTAGACTACTTCACACGGTGATTAGTTATGACTAATTAGTATACATGCAGGGGGGTAGAAATAGCCTCAGCTACTCTATCCCTTTGAGATGTATTTATTGCTTATCTCAATAAACATACTTAAACTTGAACTTGATTAGTATACATCGGAATTTAATACTAATTGGATTGTATCCGGTTCGTTAAGGACCAAAATGTTGGATTATCTGGGGCTTGTGTCGGAAAATCCGACACCATTTAATAATCATACAGATAATAGCTGTATTACCAACAAGTTACCCATAGAAAACGTAACTTGTAGTGGAATTACCGTCTAAAGAAAACGGGATATCATCACCACATACTATTATATTCTCCACCTATTATGGTGGGAATTATTCTTAAATACATTAGTCTTTGGATTTTACCATCATAAAAACATCTTATATAAATTAACTTAATTATCAATATTAAAGTAGAGTAAATGTGACCCTTCTATCACTTTCTGACATGTGGACAATGTAAGCCAGGCGTCAGAGGAGTGAGGAAGGAGGGCAGCCATTGTTGTGTCACCTCCGAGACGTGTGGAGCAAATTTGGCTCCTATCATATCTGGACAATGTCGGCCAGACGTCAATAGAATGGAGTGTTAGATGCAGCCATTGTTTTGTACTAGACCAGAGGCTCACACGGGAGCAAATTCGGCTCCTGTTAATTTTACTTGGACGTAGTGTTATGGAAACCAAAGGTGTACCATTATCAACACGCTGTCTACAAATTCAAGTTAAGTGTCTATCCGAAACCCGTTTATCATTCATTTATGGCCATTAATGTCAGGATATAGGGTGACCCGGTTAGATCACGTGGAAGCCTCAAACTAAAGGTAATTAAGCCAGGTCTTCAATGTTCCATGTACAGTTTTCTCTGATATAGCTTGTCATATATAGGTATCTGGCTTCACAGCTAGCGCACTTTTGACAGGTCAAGACGAGGAAGCATGTTTGTGCTTCAGTTACCAGCACGTGGAAGCTACCTCAAAGAGGGAAAATGTGGTCTACATCCTGGTTATACCTGCTGTACAAATAAGATAAGGAACCTTTTCAATGTATGTAGTTAATACTGTAGTTTGATTGGCTGCATATATATTAATTTAATAACCCCCCCTAATGTGTAGAGGATCGATTTGTGAGATTATGAGATTATTGCAGAAATACAGTCCACTTAACATTATACAAATTGCTATCGAAGTATATAAATTAACATAAATATAAATTCATATAAATTAAATAAATACAAATCTCACAGGTCGGTTCCCACATTATTTGGTCATCTTCGAACCGGATGACGGATTATTTGGTCCTTTGAACCCACATTTGGTCATCTTAGTACCGGATGAACCAGTTAACCAGTGGATTCATTAAATATACTAGTGCAGTGTTATTTAAACAAAGGCCAGCCAGTCAAAGACAGCGGCGAAGCCTCGTGGGAGCTCAGGAGCCCCCCCTCAACTGAGTTCAGCCTCATCAGCGGTTTCATGCACACCCACAGATATTTGGTGGCGTGTTATTTCGTGAAATGACAGCGCTAATATAGAAGCCAGCCAAATTAGTGGCTGTGTCCTCGCGATATTGTTCACGGATTTCGTGGTGTTAAATTTCGCGAGAGATTATCTACGAATTTTGTGGAGTTTATTTCGTGAGGTCACTAATAATATTTAATACTTCTTGATAATATTAGAAGTTTCATAGAGGCTATTATCAATAATTGTGTATATTATTTCTCCAAGATAGAGAATTATTTAATATATATTGCACTAGTGATCACAGTATAATATTTACTAATTGCCAACCCACAACAGGGTAGGATATGACTAGTTGAACTATTATTGCTCATCCTAGTCCCATTATTACCATAGTCAGTTGTACTATATTCAACAACTTAACACCATTAATGAATGGTCCAGACCCTATTTTGGGTGTAATTTTTATCAACTCGAGTTGAGTTGTGTATATAATAATTTACTTATGATCATTACACCTTTGAGTGATTAATTAGTGTCTCTTCCATCCTAGGGTGATATTGAAGAGCTAACCTAAAGGTACTTCCAGTGACACTGGTTTATCACTCAAATCATTAGTGTGTATGATTGTATATATATAATGTGTATTAATTTTAAGTGCTAACCTCTAATAGAGGTAGGATTACAGCCTAGTGAGTGCAGAAATTATACCCTAGGCTACCATCAGTGCTTGTTCAGCATTATGAGCAGCCCCATTACAAGTCCCACAAGGCTTCACCAACTAGCCAGTATGGATAATGCAGGGAGAATGAAAAGAACCCTTGCAGGTCTTAAAGGCCACTTAACAAGACAGATCAAGAAATGTGAAGATTTGTCACAACAATCTCAAGTTGATTATGCTGACCTGGAAAGCTATTATCAAGCAGCTGCAGGTAAATTTGAGCAAATCAAATGTCAAATAGCAACATATGTGGCTGAACTTGCTAACACCAATTTATCAGAAACAGAAATAGACGACATTATGGTTGATCTTGCGAATTATGAAGATCACACTCAGGCCACGTTACAGCCTTATGTCAAATTAATTGCCCAGAACAAGGCAACAGCAACAATAACAACAGTTGCATCTAATACGAGTCAAGCAGAAGCTCGACTCCCTCCAATTAATTTACCCACTTTCTCAGGAAAAGATGAGGAAGATTGGGACGAATTTTGGAACAAATTCGTTGACCTTGTAGACTCAAAACAATCTTTACCAAAGAGTAGTAAATTCTCTTATTTGCAAGGCCAATTATCAGGTGAGGCTAAAACAGTAGTATCCCATCTGAGATTAACTAATGACGGCTATGATCTGGCAATAAAACTCCTCAAGGATAATTATGCTGATGCAGAAGTAAGAACATCACATTTAGTTCATGAGCTGTTGCATTTACCCCCACCGGAGGCTTCAGCTGATTCACTCCAAGTCTTCAAGCTGGAGGTAGAATCATTGATCAATGCCCTCAGCCTGACAGCAGATACAAACGGGGCTGAGTGGGTCTTGAAAATAATTGTCCAGGAGAAAATACCTAGGGACATATTGAGACAAATGAGTGCTCATTACAATAAAAGTATCTTATCCATGAATGAAATATCTGAAGGTTTAAAGTCAGTAGTTCATCAATTACGAACACATGACAAATTAAAACCACCAAGTAAACCCTCAGAAACCAATAATAGTAAACCACAGAGTACCAAAGGTACTCCAAATCAATCTAGACAATATAATTCAACACCAAAGTGGAACAGTAGCAGTGTGGGCGTATATGCAGTGGGACCCTCCAAGCCTATAGTTACTGTGTCACCCAAGAACGTGACACCAAAGGGTACTGGAAGCTATGGAACGTGTTTGTTCTGTAATGAGAAACATTCAATGTACCACTGCTCTAATTTTCCTGATAGTGACGCCCGTGTTGAGCGACTCAAAGATTTGCAACATTGCACGAGGTGCCTCAGGAAACATAACATCAACGACTGTGAGACCCAATTACACACCTGTAATAGGTGTAACAAAAGTCAGCACCATGCAGCATTGTGCAGAGACACCAAAACAACGTCTCCAAACCCCAAGGTGGAAGATAGCATTCCCACCACAGTACAGTACTGCAAGGTGCAACCAACAAAGAGTGTCCAATCGGCAAAGTCTAAAGGTAATACGACTTTGCCTACTGCCCAAATTACCATCCTGAATAAGAGGGCCAAGGTCCATACCCGTGGGTTGTTTGACCAAGGATCCCAGAGAACATATATCACTAAAAAGCTGGCAGATGAATTACAATTAAGGCCTGTAGCCCAGATGTCATTCAACATCTCAGGGTTTGTAACAGATGCAGGACCTCAAGTCTACCAGGTGGTACAACCATCAGTACGCTTAGGCAGGTACGTCTGTAGAGTACAAGCCATTGTGGTGGACAAAATACCAGTAGACCTACAAGTTCAAGGTCTGAGAGCAACAGCCAAATTCCTGAGAAATAGAGGAATAAAATTGGCAGATAATATTAAGTCTGATCACCTCACCGACTTCGGTCTCCTTGTAGGGACAGACTACTACCATCAATTCATTGGTAGCCCTACTAAATATCAGGGTATAACCATGTTAAACTCTGCAGGAGGTAAATTACTCTCAGGCCCAGTATCAAGCCTGAGGAGACCTATGCCTGCAGATAAACAATACCAGTAGAAATCTGAATTTGTCAGCTGATTATATTTCTCCAGTAGCATTATACTAAGGAGATTACAGCTGACTATACCAACAGAGGTTGATGTTAGTATCATTATTTGAAGCTGGAGATGAGTTCATGAGGCCTCAGTGGCAAATCAGTGAACAGTAGCTTAAGCAGCTACAAGTCACTGCGACCAATGTCACTGAACCCACTGCAGTCTCAGAACCATACTTTACTTTAATGATGAGCTATTCAATCTTCTGAATCAATTAACTGAATTAAACCCCAATAAATCTGATGACTGATTTGATACATTTATTATTTAATCAAGATGTATTCCATGGGCCTCAGTGTTTATATATCAGTGACCAGTTACCTGAACAAACTTCAAGTTATATCTAATGTCACTGATCTCACTGCAGTCCCTGAATCATACTTGACTGTAGTACTTGATCAGATCCAGTCTTCTGGGTTAAATAATATGTAATTAGGCTTGAATATTAGCCTTTCAGGAGTTGACAGGGAAATGAAATCGCATTAGACTTCTAACCCCTGCAACTCTAGTACGGGACATCCGTCCTGTACGAACAGATGCACAAATGTGTGATTACTAACTACTAACATCAAATTATTCAAATAATTCGAAGGAGGAGTATCGGTGTTCGTCTGTTCTAAATAGGACTTCGACCCGTGAGCAGCCCCCTGGGGAATTATGTCGGAAAATCCGACACCATTTAATAATCATACAGATAATAGCTGTATTACCAACAAGTTACCCATAGAAAACGTAACTTGTAGTGGAATTACCGTCTAAAGAAAACGGGATATCATCACCACATACTATTATATTCTCCACCTATTATGGTGGGAATTATTCTTAAATACATTAGTCTTTGGACTTTACCATCATAAAAACATCTTATATAAATTAACTTAATTATCAATATTAAAGTAGAGTAAATGTGACCCTTCTATCACTTTCTGACATGTGGACAATGTAAGCCAGGCGTCAGAGGAGTGAGGAAGGAGGGCAGCCATTGTTGTGTCACCTCCGAGACGTGTGGAGCAAATTTGGCTCCTATCATATCTGGACAATGTCGGCCAGACGTCAATAGAATGGAGTGTTAGATGCAGCCATTGTTTTGTACTAGACCAGAGGCTCACACGGGAGCAAATTCGGCTCCTGTTAATTTTACTTGGACGTAGTGTTATGGAAACCAAAGGTGTACCATTATCAACACGCTGTCTACAAATTCAAGTTAAGTGTCTATCCGAAACCCGTTTATCATTCATTTATGGCCATTAATGTCAGGATATAGGGTGGCCCGGTTAGATCACGTGGAAGCCTCAAACTAAAGGTAATTAAGCCAGGTCTTCAATGTTCCATGTACAGTTTTCTCTGATATAGCTTGTCATATATAGGTATCTGGCTTCGCAGCTAGCGCACTTTTGACAGGTCAAGACGAGGAAGCATGTTTGTGCTTCAGTTACCAGCGCGTGGAAGCTACCTCAAAGAGGGAAAATGTGGTCTACATCCTGGTTATACCTGCTGTACAAATAAGATAAGGAACCTTTTCAATGTATGTAGTTAATACTGTAGTTTGATTGGCTGCATATATATTAATTTAATAACCCCCCCTAATGTGTAGAGGATCGATTTGTGAGATTATGAGATTATTGCAGAAATACAGTCCACTTAACATTATACAAATTGCTATCGAAGTATATAAATTAACGTAAATATAAATTCATATAAATTAAATAAATACAAATCTCGCAGGTCGGTTCCCACAGCTTGAATTTATATATTAAATTATTTGATTATTATATTTAAATAAATCGAAGGTCCACCGACTTTTGAGAAAAGAGGGAAAACGAATAATGGTGATTACTAGATTGACACTAGAGAACCAGTACTTATGGGTAATAATTAAATGAATAATCACTTGAAAATAATGAATAGACTGTATTATTAATTAATTAAAGTCAAAGCCTCAAATATCAACATTGGGGGGGGGGTATTTCTAGAAGTTCATATATATTTAGGAACCAGTGTGGTTCGTCACTAGTTCATTGTTGAGTTAGTAACCTAGTAAATCTAAACTAAAATAGATTAAAAAATATGATACCTCAAATAATGAATATTAAAGATTATGAATTATTGAGCAACAGTAAGAGCAAACACATTAATTACCAAATCATAAATTCTGGCAATAAATTATTCACTGTAAAGATCCTATATGAATTATATGGAAATCAGTAATAATCTTAGCTAAATTTATACGAAATAGGTGTCTTAGCTGTAAGACGACTTCTGTAACTCCATTTCGTCATTCGTCCTCGTGGTCACAGGATCCCAATAAAGAAAGAACGCGAAGTGAATATCACGAATGAAGAGAAACAACTTGTCGACTCCTCGTATACACGCTGCAATCAGGGAAATTAAGTAGCATTTGATTAGGCTACGAGTTATTTCAAGTATTCATTAAAATTGAAATAAATGAAGAAAATCAACTAACGTTGTGTATTTGGTATTCATTCGTCGTCACGACTGACTACCCACAAATATACAATCAAGAATGATGCATCAAACGAGAATGGTATACTTAACATGAGCGTATCAAATACCAAGGTCTGCCGAAATCGCATCAGCCAGTCCCAGGCATCGACTGCTGTGTACGCGTAATTACAGGCCGTGGCTTCAATTGTTGACTCGTTATTAACTGGCAAGGCACTGTAGAACACGTGAATAAGTAATTGTTGACTATTGGTTGAGTTGCAACGTAATTCTTGTTGAAAAACTCTTCTGTCACTACCACGCATCTCGCCACTCTTGTCGCCAGGAATGCCTCGTGTCCCATGGCGTCTCCGCCCTCCCTCAACCCGTCTCTCGCATTCACCACAGAAATTACTAATCACGGATAATTCTTTTCCGCGTAATTACTGATGTAATACGCTAATGAGAACTGGGTTGCAATTATAGGGAATTAAATAATATCATATTCTCGTTAAATGATGTTAAACGAGAAATGGAGAGGATGTTTACTCCCTCCATAGCATTCGTACGTAACAGATGAAACTGCTACTAGATAATAATTTCAGTTAATAACTTTCGGTTTTGGATTATTGGGAGTCATATTATCCGTAGTTAATTATTACATTGAATACTGATAATTTTAGAGAACCACATTCAATTCTCTAACATATTGGTAATAAACGTGTCTAGATAGACATTATCTGACGCAATTTTGTTACTCGATGTCGTGAGAATTCTAGCACTAATGCGCAGATAACGAGGTGGCGGATGACTTGGCGAAACGTGCCACATCAAAACCACAAGTTGACATTGAATGTGAATTCACAATGAGACAAATAAGAAGCAAAATCAGAAATATTCAGGCACAGGCAGGAGTGGAGAGGAGAGAGATAATGTATGAGAGAAGTCAAACCGTGCAACACTACATGTATGTGAGTCAAAACACCCATTTCACTTATGGTAAAAGGAGAAATGCTTGGAGTGACTCTGTGTACATGCGGCTCAGGCTTGAGTACAAATATTACTGGGAATATGGGATAGGTGTTCATGATAATGACACGAGGTGTAAACTATGTGGTATGTTAAGGTCTCACACCCTTGCCCATTATGTTCTTGATTGTCCGTTGATTAATGTATATAGAAACACTGAGATAAGGACTGTTCCTGAACAAATAGCCTGGATGTGTCACAACGGAAAGGTTGATGATATTCTTGAGAGATATAAGAATTTTGCACCAAGACTGTAATATTTTGTTGAATTATCTGCATGTCTCTTGCAAATTGTCTATACAGTATACCTAGGTCATAAAAGTATTTGTGTGTACGTCTGATATCATACTACTTGTGAAGGAGGAAATGTATATGTTTATCTCTCAGAATGTTTGGTAATATGTTTATTGTTTGTGATGTGTGTCTATGTATGTATTAACACATTGTACTGAATGGGGTGAGAATAGCTTGAGCTACCTCATCCCTTTGTGTGTATTTTACCTCAATAAACTTATTTCAATTTCAATTTCAATGCGCAGATAAATATTGTTAATTTATGTTGACACTACCATTAGTGAAATTAATAACTACTGTAGTTAGTATATAATAATGATGATGTATTATAATACAATGGTAGTTCGTTAGTGTTGAAAATTTCCAACATACCTGGTCCACGGTAAGAGATGAGAGAGGTACCAGGCAACACATAGAGGTGAAGGTACCTAGTTCATGGTAGCAGATGTGAGAGGTACCAGGTAACACATTGTTAGAGGTGCAGGTACCTGGTCCATTGTAGGAGAGGATAGAGGTACCAGGCAACACATAGAAGTGCAGGTACCTAGTTCATGATAGGAGATGCGAGAGGTACCAGGCAACACACACTTAGAGGTGCAGGTACCTGGTCCATAGTAGGAGGTGAGAGCGGTACCAGACAACACATAGTTATAGGTGCAGATACCTGCTCCATGGTAGGAGATGAGGGAGGTACCAAGCAACACATAGAAATGCAGGTACCTAGTTCATGGTAAGATATGTGAGAGGTACCTAGTCCATGGTTGGAGATGATAGAGGTACCAGGCAACACACAGTTAGTGGTGCAGGTACCTGGTCCATGGTAGGAGATTGGTGAGGTACCAGGCAACATATAGAGGTGAAGTTACCTGGTCCATGATAGGAGGTGAAAGAGGCACAGGGCAATACATAGTTAAAGGTTCAGGTACCTAATCCCTGTTAGGAGATGAGAGAGGTACTAGGGAACACGTAAAAGTGCAGGTACCTGGTACATGATAGGAGAAGAGGGAGGAACCAGGCAACAGATAGTTAGAGGTGCTGATACATGGCCCATGGTAGGAGATGAGAGAGGTACCAAGCAACACATAGAAGTGCAGCCCTGGAAACACAAACCGTAACTGTCTCTATTTTTCGCCTGTTACAACTTGTAATAAAGTTGTTACATCTTGGCTTAACGTGTTTATAAAGTATTAGTAAGTTGTTACAAAGTGCTATATAAGTTGTTATAACTGGTTAGGAGGTGTTAAAACTTGTTCGATGGCTGTACCAACGTCGTATTTTCTTTGTGTGTATGGCGGGAGGTACCTGGTTCATGGTAGGAGATGTGAGATGTACCAGGCAACACATATAGCTGCAGGTAACTGGTCCACGGTAGATGATGAGAGAGGTACCAGGCAGCACACATAGCTGCAGGTAACTGGTCCACGGTAGATGATGAGAGAGGTACCAGGCAGCACACATAGCTGCAGGTAACTGGTCCACGGTAGATGATGAGAGAGGTACCAGGCAGCACACATAGCCGCAGGTAACTGGTCCATGGTAGATGATGAGAGAGGTACCAGGCAGCACGTATAGCTGCAGGTAACTGGTCCATGGTAGTAGATGAGAGAGGCACACGGCAATACTTAGTTAGAGGGGCAGGTACCTGGTCCATGGTATATATTCAGAAAGGTACCAGGCAACACATAGAGCTGAAGGAAAGTAAGTAAGTAATTATCAAAAGAAGTCACCAAACCGGGAAGGCTATGTAGCACCATCAAAGTGCGAAATAATCAGAGGGCGCTAAATATCACCAAGATTACTAATACGAGAACAGAAATGCATAAGGCGAATGATATGAAAAGTATCTGATTCACCAAGAATTCTATCAAGGGACAAGTGACCGCGAGGGACGGTCGGAAAGAAAGACATACGCACGTCCTAGAAGTCAGGACAATCAACAAGGATATGGATGACTGTAAGATTGACTACGCAATTTAGACAATAAGGAGCAGTGCGGCGCTCCATTAAGTGACCGTGACGTAAGCAAGTATGGCCAAGATGCAACCTTGCTAGAGCTGTTTTCCACCGTCGGTTACAGTAGCAGGATGAAGGCCACGGGGACACACTACGTTTGAGAGTACGCAGCTTATTACCAACTACATAAGACCAACAACCCTGTCAACAGGCAAGGATTGAGGAATAAATAACTGGATACAAGTCGGAATAAGGAATACCTTAACGGGAGATGGGACAAGAGTGGATAGCTCCTCTAGCGGCAGCATATGCACGCTCATTTAAAGAAACACCAATATGGCTGGGAACCCAGCAAAACTCTACTGATTTAAATTTACTAGAGATAAGAAACAGCCAATGTGGAATTTCGATGACCACCGGATGGACAGGATTATTTAAAGGGGCATTAGCATGGTTTTATAAAAGTTGTTCAATGTCAACCAATATTTTTTGACTAGTTGTATATGAAAAGTGCTGCAATTGTTCCAAGTTTCAGTACTGCAGCGTAAATAGAAAGGGAGATTTTTTATTTTTTTTAAACGAATTTTACACATTTTCAAGTGTAAATAAATAAACACACCTTTCAGATATGATCATTCTATGACACTTTTCTGACACATTAGCATATAATAAAGGATCCCTACTTAGGGAGTTTCCTAAACATCTTTTGTTTTCCTAATACAAATAGTCAAACTTCCACCCCAAATTTTGTAGACATAAACTTTACATATAAGGTGTAAGTTTCATGTAAATTAAAGAAATAATGAAAGATTTATTTGAACATTTATGTTACTTAAAAATAAATAATAAAATAATAAAGTCTAAGGTGCTGCCATCTGTGGCTGAGGTTGACATTAACCAGTTTTCTCCGAAATTGGCACCCTTACAGATAGGCTTATGTGCAGTCAGGTGTATAAGTTTCATGCAAATCGCCCAATAAAAAAAAAAAAAAAAAAAAAAAAAAAAATATATATATAAATTTTTTTAACTTAATTTTTTTCTAATAAAACTAATTATAATATATTTTTAATATATTCTATTGTGATAGCTGAGAGTCATAGATATAATTTCAGTTGACACAAGTGTTTGATAATCGTTTATGACCATTTTGGAATAATTTTGACACCTACTTCAATATTTTTTTTCTCCCTTCCTATTTATGCTACGATGCTGAGACTTGGACCAGATGAAACCCTTTTCATATACAACTAGTCGAACTAGTTTTCATTTAATATATTTTTTTGGAAATCTGGAGCTAATGCCCGAACCCTAGAGCAATGAGGGCACTACGAGAGTCAACTACAACCACAAAGGAGGATTGACAATGAGAAAACACCCCGGACTCAACTCGCCACTCGAAATCTAAGTAAAGGAATGACGAGCAAAGAGAAAGACCGAGACAGGAAAGGGAGCGAGTCCGTGAGTCTAAATGAGTGGGCTCGCCAGAATTCAGAAGAGACAGGGAAAAAAAGAGGATGAGCGGTTCGAGAAGGCGACCTCGGGTGTTTGTCAGCGCATCTCCCCAAAGGGCATGTCGACAGTTGAAATCACCCAGCAGGAGCACAGGCTCCGGCAAGCAGTCCAGTAGGTGTTTATGATCGGGAAGAGAAAGTGGGACAGTTGGGGGGAGATAAATGGAATAAACCATGTACCATTTATTTACGCACAAAGACACGGGTAGCAGAACAGTGGAGAGGCAATGAAAAAAGTAAGGGGAGGAAGGGAACCATCAGAGCAAATCAAGAGAGCAGAAGAGTTATGGGCCCCAGCAACAGCTGGGGGGAGGGGGAGAGAGAAAAGAATAGTCACAGTAGCGACCAGGAGGTTGGAGACCTTCTCGTTGGAGGTCAAGGAAATTGGCGTAATATCCACGGATTTCCACTGAAGAATATTAATTGACAAAAAGAGAAAGGATAGCAACAGAAAACATAGAAGAAATAAAGGTGAAAAAGGAACACAGCACGTTAAAGAAGCACAGGGTCAGCGAAGTCAGGGTTAGGGGGCATTCGGTAAACTGAGTAAAGATGGATGGAAAGGAGTGGGAGACAGACCAGAGGTGGACGAGCAGGGTCCGAAGGAGGAGGAGACAACCGAGACGGGCGGGCAAGGAGAGCAGGAGGAGGAGGAGGCGCAGAAAGAGGGAAGCGCACCTCTGCAAGGGCAGCAACCGAGACGGAACCGGAGGCCAAAGAAACCTCCACAGTAGGAACAGGTGGCTCTACCACTGAAGCGGGAGGGAAAGGAACAATAGAATCAGAGATAGGGGCGAAGAAGAAAGCGAAGCCTTCTTACCTGCCGGGGAGGAGGAAGGAGAGGAGCCAGGTTTTTGCTTCTGATTCAAAGAGACAGGTTTCCTAGCAGCAATGTACCGGGCAACAGACTCTAGCGTCTCAATAGAAGAAGAAGAACGAGAGTAAACACCATGATCACTGGGAGAGCGATGGACATCGGCCCGCAGAGTCAGGCGGCGTGGAGAGCTAAGAGACGGAGGAGAATGATGAAGGAGGATCAGAGGGAGAGGAGAAAGAAGGCTCAGGAGACATGACAGACTGTGTAGAAAGAAGGGGAATCCTAGACAGAGAACCAGGAGGGGGAGGGGGACCCTCCAGGACAGAACGTTAAGGAACAAGGGAGAGGGTGGTGGGCGTGTCCGAGTCTAAGGCTTGGAAACGGTTGTGAAACTGAGGAAGGTGGGAAGGATGAGGGGAGGAACGGTGCAACACGCGAGCTTAAGAGACACCATCGAAATGGGGAAGACGATGAACTTGGCGCCTCGCCTCAGGAAAAGACAAACGGTCCCGGTGCTTCAAGTTGAGGACGGCTGCCTCAAGTTTGTAACATGTACACATGCTGGAGAAGGTAGGGTGGGCCTCACTGCAACTGAGGCAGTGGGCCTGCGGAGAAGTGCACTCCAACCTAAAGTGACCCTCGCCCCCACACATTGGACAGAGAGAGACAGGATTAGAGCATTTGAGGGCATCAAGCCCAAACCTCCTGCACTTATTACAGAGCCGAGGAGATGGAATATACTCCTGAACGGAGCATCTGGCATCAGCAAAAATGACAGAGGATGGAAGGGTCCTACCATCAGAGGTAATCTTCACAACCCGAAGGGGCAGACGGCGATGACCACGAGGGGGACGAGTAAACGTATCCACCTGAAGGACAGAATGACTCTGGGCCTTGAGGATATGCTTGATAACCTTGTGGCAGTCTTTTAGATTTCAAACACCGGTTGCAACATGGTGCGGAAGGAGAACATTGCCAACACTGGCATTTAACCTAGCGTTCTTGGAGACCCGAACAGGAGCCTCGCCAAAGCAGGATAAGGCGGCCAAGTGGGTGGCTGCATCCTGAGAAGGAGCAGCAACGACACGGGTACCGAGACGGGTGGGGCTGAAAGTAACAGAGGCATCTACGGAATCAACAAGATGCCTATGAAGAGGAAAATCGTCAGGAGGAGTTGAATCTAAAGGATAGAGGTCAAAGTACTTAGACCACATAGCAGGACCAAACAAGGCATAGTACGAATTAGTATGGGAAGGGAGCATACGAGAGCGGCCATGGCGAGGACGGCGATGAGAACCTTTAGAGAGAGACGGGTCATAAGGGGCAGTAGTCACAATGAGAGATGGAACCGTGAAAGGGGACGAGGGAGTCACCACAGCGTATTGGGGCTCGACCCAACCACAGAGGAGGGAGAGGAGCAGGGAGGAAAGGTCCCATCTGGGCCTAAACTGGGCCCTTTAGCGGGGGATACAGAGTCCGGTCTTCCAGGGCAGTCCGATTCAGGGGCCTGGGTAAGAGAAGTCGTGTCGTCATCCATGCAGCAATCAATTTTAAGGGTTTGGGACCTGGAACCAAGAGGTACCACCTACCAGGGCAACCAGGAAGGCCGAGCGCTGGCCAGTGCAGGATGAGTGCGTCGTCCCCAGCGGTGCTCCCCCTTTTCAACAGGGGAGTCTTAGTACATCATCCATTCTCCCACACTTGTGCTTACACCCTATTCCCCCTATCGCCCCAGCCTGGATACCCAACCATCCACTCAGGGCAGCCCCTCACGGGCGACAACTTCAGCGGGTGGTCCAATGGCTCACAAGACCCTTACGTGGTGCCCTTCTGCACGTACACCACCCAAAGAGGGGGCATAAGCAACCCACACCGGTCCCAGGGAGGTGTTCGTGAGCCCCTCACCACGGCAAGGAGGCACCACGGAGGGGAAACTGATGGTAACTGGTCCATAGTAGTAGATGAGAGAGGCACACGGCAATACTTAATTAGAGGTGCAGGTACCTGGTCGATGGTAGGAAATGAGAGGTGTACCAGACAACACACAGTAAGAGGTGCAGGTACATGGGCCATGATAGATGAGAGAGGTACCAGGAAACACACAGTTAGTGGTGCAGGTACCTGGTCCATTGTAGGATAAGAGAGAGGTACCAGGCTACATATATAGGTGCAGGTACCTGGGCCATATTAGGAGGTGAAAGAGCCACAAGGCAATACATAGAGGTTCAGGTACCTAGTCCATGGTAGGAGATGAGAGGGGTACTAGGCAACACATAGTTAGAGGTGCAGGTACCTGGTCCATGGTAGGAGATGAGAGGGGTACTAGGCAACACATAGTTAGAGGTGCAGGTACCTGGTCCGTGGTAGGAGATGAGACAGGTACCAGGCAACACATAGTTACAGGTGTAGGTACCTGGTGGTTCATGATGGGGTAAGAGGGAGGTACAACACAACACATAGTTTTAGGTGCAGGTACCTGGTTCATGGAAGGATATGAGAGAGGAACCAGGCAACTCATGTTTAGAGGTACAGGTACCAGGTCCATGGTTGGTGATAAGAAAGGTACCAGGCAACACATAGTTGGAAGTGAAGGTGCCTGGTCCATATTAGGAGATGAGAGAGGTACCAGGCAACACATAGAGGTGCAGGTACCTGGTCCATATTAGGAGATGAGAGAGGTACCAGCCAACACATTGAGGTGCAGGTGCCTGGTCCATATTAGGAGATGAGAGACGTACCAGGCAACACATAGAGGTGCAGGTACCTGGTCCATATTAGGAGATGAGAGAGGTACCAGGCAACACATAGAGGTGCAGGTGCTTTGTCCATGGTAGGAGATTAGAGAGGCACAAAACAGCACATAGTTAAAGGTGCAGGTTCCTGATCTCTGGTAGAATAGGTGGTGATTCCTGGTCAATAGTGGGATATGTGAGAGGTACCAGACATATCATAGTTAGTGGTGCAGGGACATATTTCATGGTATTTTCATTTCATTTCATGGTTATTTCTAGGGAGCTGGTCGGCCGAGCAGACAGCACGCTGGACTTGTGATCCTGTGGTCCCGGGTCCGATCCCGGGCACCAGCGAGAAACAATGGGCAGAGTTTCTTTCACCTTTTGCCCCTGTTACCTAGCAGTAAATAGGTACCTGGGTGTTAGTCAGCTGTCACGGGCTGCTTCCTGGGAGTGAAGGCCTGGTCGCGGACCGGGCCACAGGGACACTAAAGCCCCGAAATCATCTAAAGATAACCTCAAAATGGTAGGAGATGAGAGAGGTACCAGGCAACACATAGTTAGAGGTGCAGGTACCTGATCCATGGTAGGGGAAGAGAGATATATCAGGCAACAGATAAAGATGAAGGTACCTGGTCCACGGTAGGAGATGAGAGAGGTACTGTGGGTGGTGGTGGTGGAGGGGTGGTGTGGGTGGTGGTGGAGGGGTGGTATGGGTGGTAGTGGAGGGGTGGTGTGGGTGGTGGTGGTGGTGAAGGGGTGGTGTGGGAGGTGGTGGAAAACATCCACCACCTCCCACAAAAAATGAAAACATCCCTATGAATTTTCATAGGGATGAAATTCATTTTCATTGAGGCAAATTCATAGGGACGTTTTCATTTTTCGTAACATTTATCATCATCATCCTTTGAACATATATAATTTTCATAAAAGGAGTACTAAAATGCACCCTCCCTACCCTTTAAAATTTCGTTCAAGGGGATTAAAAGGCTGGCTCCTGGCGTACCGAAATTCTGTTACCCAAGTGACCCATGCACAGGCTTCGCTAATGGTCAATGACGTTATCAGTTGGCCAGTCTTCATCTTCCCTGAATAAGTCACTTTACTGAAATAGCATACCCATTTTCCTAATGTTACCCATTTTCAAAGATCATTTTATAGATAAGATCGCATATTAAACATAATAATTGAAATTGCACAAGGCTTTTTGCTGGATCTCTTATTTATTTCCAATCTATGACAACCAAAACACCAACTAATGTTATTAGATGAAGTGCAGTAGGTCTATTCCCAAATAATAACCCCTTTCTTCTCCATTTATAGGCGTAAATATTGTAACTCCATTAATATTCAGAAGGTCCTATTTCTTCCCCTTACTTATCAAGAAGCTTTATATTTAGTGTCCGGCCAGGGATTGTTTATTGAGCATAAGAATGAAATCCATTCATATGAAACAAAGGGGAGCAACACACAGCGTGAACTAATGTGTATCTTAGAATTCGTCCCTGTTACCTGTATTTAACCAGGTCTTTTCCTAAATCTGAAACTTATTCAATTTATTCCCATTGTTTCCTGTTCTGTCTCGTGTTTATAGTATTAATAGCCTATTAATATCCCCCATTATCATGTCCATCCATCAACACCTCAATCATGTCGCCCCTATTTCTACGCCTTTCTAGATAATGTAATTTAAGCTTTGCCAATCTTTTTTCTTCAAGGCTCGTTTATTGGGCATAGGGCGAATAAAAATGAAAACCCACTATCAGTCATTTGTATGAAAACAGACCCCCCAGGCATGGTGACTTCAATGCGAGTTCAGTAGTAATCCAATATTGCTGCATAAATGCATAACTATATATGCACGTGCATAAATATAAGAACATAAGAACATAAGAACAAAGGTAACTGCAGAAGGCCTATTGGCCCATACGAGGCAGCTCCTATTCTATAACCACCCAATCCCACTCATATACTTGTCCAACCCGTGCTTGAAACAATCGAGGGACCCCACCTCCACAATGTTACGCGGCAATTGGTTCCACAAATCAACAACCCTGTTACTGAACCAGTATTTACCCAAGTCTTTCCTAAATCTAAACTTATCCAATTTATACCCATTGTTTCGTGTTCTGTCCTGTGTTGATACTTTTAATACCCTATTAATATCCCCCCGGTTATGTCCATTCATCCACTTGTAAACCTCTATCATGTCACCCCTAACTCTTCACCTTTCCAGTGAATGCAACTTAAGCTTTGTTAATCTTTCTTCATATGAAAGATTTCTAATTTGGGGAATTAACTTAGTCATCCTACGCTGGACACGTTCAAGTGAATTTATATCCATTCTATAATATGGCGACCAAAACTGAACTGCATAATCTAAATGGGGCCTAACTAGAGCAAGATATAGCTTGAGAACCACACCAGGTGTCTTGTTACTAACGCCGCGATTAATAAATCCAAGTGTCCGATTTGCCTTATTACGAACATTTATGCATTGATCCTTTTGTTTTAAATTCTTACTAATCATAACTCCCAGATCCCTTTCGCAGTCCGACTTCGCAATCACAACACCATCTAGCTCGTATCTTGTAACTCTATCATCATTACCTAACCTCAGAACTTTACATTTATCAGCATTAAACTGCATCTGCCAATCCTTTGACCATTTCAAAACCCTATCTAGATCAACTTGAAGTGATAGTGAGTCCTCCTCCGAATTAATTTCCCTACCGATTTTAGGGAAATATATATATCCACATCTCACATTCGCTCAAAAATTCATGCCTCGCACATCCTACTATAGCATATAACAAATAAAAATACTCATTCAGTGTACATATATATGAACTACAATGTGTAAAAGCAAGCCTCTCATGTTTTTTAAATAAGGCCTTTCTGCAGTTATCTTCATTCTAAGGTCTTCATCCCTAATGCGGTGCGATGCACCAATGAGTGCACAGCTATGAGTGTACATGCGGTTCCTAGGAGGGTCACACATTAGTGCAAACTCTTAATCGCTCTCAATACCTCAACTGTACTCTGTGTTTCATCAGAGGCGATATTCGGATACCTGTGCTCGTATTTTCGCTCATTTGCTCATATTTTCTGATATTTAATTCATAAGCTCGAACAAACCAACCTGACCTAACCTATTATATAACAAACAAATACAATCCACAGACCAGTTGTTGTTTTAGCGACGTCAGGAAAAGCGACCTCAGTATAGGTATAGAGTATTAGCTTCCATTAGCATATAAGTGTTGAAGCACCACAGCAACCTGTCTTTTCAAACTATGTGTGACGTCACCAGATGGGGAATGCGGCGTTGGCGTCCTACTTGCACATGTACTGTATTTCATGTTATTATTCAAAAATGGCTAGACTATCCTTCCCCACCTAACCTAATCAGAGGTTTAAGAATATGTATTGTATAGGTTTTTATTATTTTTTTGGTAATGAAGGATTACATTCTGGTCTTAATTTAACAAAAAAATTGCAATGGGGAACAAGCATAATATTTCAGATGTCGGTCATATCAAAACTAGATCTTGGTAATTTCACGAGGGAGACCAGTTCCTGTGCCACATGAAATCTGGAACAATGAATAAAAACCATATGAACAACACATAATAATAATAATAATAATAATAATAATAATAATAATAATAAATAATAATAATAATAATAATAATAATAATAATAATAATAATTCAGCAATAATATGACAGACAATATAGAGCAAACATCTAGAAATATACTTACAGCTCAGTAATATGAGGATTCATCACACAGCGATAGACATTTATCCTGCCCATCTATGCAAAATGTCTTTTTGCAGTTAGGCATTGCAAAATTAGAATATGCAAATTGAATTATCTTCCTATCATTCATATTATATTCCCATATTCAAATAAAGTTTTAAATTTATGTAGTGCAACTCTTAAGTTCAGGCTAAATAACTGATAGACGAAATACATGGCAGAGGCTCCACAATAATAGGAGTCCTTGCTCTGTATGCGTTTTGTGAACATGTATACTCTATAATCTTCAAAATATGAGAGGAATTCTTGCAATAACGCGAATGGAATTCCATCTTCGCCCCAAAACCATCTAACAGGGCAATAATAGCTCCTGAAGGTTTATTGAGTACATATACGGTCATCCAATGACCCATCATCATTGCAGGGGATTTCTCATCTAAAGTATTTAAAATAAATACCACTGGCTTCTTATTTAATTTCTTGAAGATTCTCATCGTTTGCTAAATAACATCCAATATATATACGGCTTCTTCCCCTAAATATATATTTTTCAAACCGTTGTTTATTTCCATACAAATCATGTTTCTCAGGCTCTCGTTTCACAAATAATACGTCGGTCAGTATTAATTTTTATAACCCCAGTAGTAGGGCCAAACAGCAGTATAATTTTTTTCCCTCTATGGATGTATTAAACTCTAAAATAATTCTTAAATTCCCTGTCGCTTCCATGGAGACTGTAGCCTTTATTTCTTCTCGCAATAAACAAAAGACCAGCAGAGTTTGTCCTTTAACGAATGATTCGCAGGACAAAATATTATTTACATTAAATCCTATCGCATTCAGGACCGTATAATATAATTTCGAACATTAATGGGGGGAAATCACACGCAATATTAAATAAACTCGTGCCGTTCACCGAGATATATACGTTGCTCAAGGCGGAATTGTTGAAATATAATGGGTTTAAGGTATAATTGGCTTCCATATCAATAATGGCCATGTATAACTTCTCAGGGATCACTCCACCCCAGGGTTGGTCCATAGTTAATGATTTTAAACCCTGATCTAAAATATAGGTTTTAAATAGGGTTTTATCAAATATATACGTTACTGCTCCATTATTTTGGGCGAGTGCTCTGTTAATAGCTAGTAACCCAGAAGGGAATGGGGTTAATCTATCGATCCATAAACGGGCCATATTCATATTATATTTATAATTAGCAGTGGGTGGTGTCACTGCCAATAACCCATTTATCACTATTTAACTCCAAACGTATTCTTACATTTATGTTATCCAGTAAATATTCGCTAATAGATACAATATCCAGAAGTAATTTAAAGCACTTATAAATGCCTTGTTCCTTCATATTTGCCATTTTCTCAACCTGATCTATCGTGGTCGTAGAAAAATACTGCACATCAATTTGATTGGGTATCATTAGCGCCTCTTCTTTGTAAAAATGCGCTAGATGCTTAAAACGATCTATTTTGCATCCGGAAAGAGTCGTTACCAGCGTTATATACGCCCCAATATAAAAATAAAGAATTGCTTTCAACTACTTGTTCGTTGAAATACACCACTACTGTTTTAAAAAGCGTTTGTGATAATCCATTGGCTACAGTAACTTTTTTACCCCATTCAGTTGCGGCGTTAGCTTCTGTGAATTCTATTCCCACTTCAAGGGCTAGGGATGACATCTCCAGGAAACGACCAGGAATGCCAGGGATTCTGAATTCGATATACGAGTCTTTAAATTTATTAATTCCCAAATTAACAGGTAAAATATGTATATTTTTCCTGCTAGCTATAGTGGACTCAATCATACGTGCAGAATTAAGTTTGGGAAATCCATCTGTTACAGCCACTGTGTAACTTTCCAAAGGGATTGTAGCCCCACCCCTAATGTAGTAGTAGTATTCATGCTGGCTGCTATGAGAGGAATGAATTGCGTTTTACGCAAACACGTCATTATATCTCTTCTTCTTCTTCTTATTCTGTTTTGTGAAACTGCGAATAAGTGCTAATTTGGTGGCCTTAGACTTTTTCTGCCTTTTACCATCACCTAAAATCTGACGCCCTACTCCCTTCAATAATTCGATCCCATGCTTCTTAGTTGAATTTTTAAAGGAATGTTCACCTGTCTGCATGTCTGGCAATACATTCTGACCCACACATTTAAGATGGCAGGAGCGAGGGTTCTCATTAAAAATGGCGCTGCTTTACGGGCCAAACCTGTGAGGAAACTGAATATACCACCTCCTCTTAAATGACTCCTACTGAATATTCTAATATCACTCAGCCCACCTTTATATGTGACAGGTGGACTAATTAAGAATAATATTTCGTCTACAGACGGAGGGATGAAATTGACGCGCATTTTGTAGCTTGCAGATGACTAATGAGGTTTGGAACTGTAATATCCTTATTATATAGACCCAATTCGGGGTCGTATATGTAAAACAGCTGTTGTGCTTCCTCGTTTATCGAAATAAATAGGGGTCCCATTAGGATCTGTTTCTGCAATACTTATACTATCCAGTACATTTGTATTTAACGGTTTATATAGTTTCCTATTCGTGCTTTCACCACCCTGCAAAGACACACGTCCAATATATTCACTAATAAACTCCCGTACATCGTGGGTGCAATTTTATCGCAATAAACACACAGGTAACCCATCATGCCCCTGGGTTGTGGAGGGTAGGGACACGTGTCGGATATGGGTGTTTCGTAAAATAATTCTTGTGTACATATATATCATAATTTTTATGTTGATCAGTCCCCAAAACCTTGCTGATACTCGCCCCAAAAGATAGGGAAATCCTGCATACTGCTCGATTATCGTCATAATACAGTACATTCTCATCGCTGCTCGCGGTATGAACTTTACCTTATTGGAAATCAAACCATATTTAATATATGCATCTGCATATCTCGGGAAATCAGTCTTATAGACATCCGACACAAAACTCAAATCGTTATGTGAAAAATATATGGGTAATTTCATTATTGATGGCATACATAATTTCCTATATACTACCAGCCAAAATATTAGTTTTCGGTAGAAATTTAGAATGTTTGTAACTTATCCCTTTAGCATCTAGGTACATAATTCTTACTCGGATATAACTTTCTAGATCCAAAGAAGAATGGTTTGATTTCATCAGGGATTAACCCGGCGAGGCAGTTGTTGACAAACGTTGTGATTTCTGTCAGGAGCGCTTCTGCAGCTGGGCCAAGAACAGGGTTCACCATTTCCTTCACATGTTGAGGTCTTACCCCTGTGTAGCCTCAGAAGGAGCCCGGGGGAAATGAAACGATAGCTTTATAAACCTCTGACTCCCGGAGGACGAGAGGTTCCTGGTTAGGGGCGAGCCTGACCTGTGGGGGAGGTCCACCTACGGCCCTGAGGGGGTGTTTTTCTCTCAGTGCTTGGGCTGTGGTTTCATCCCTGGGCAAAATTTTTTCCTCACTTGTGATCAACCTGAGTGCCCCGACTGTATTGCCCTCTTCAATTTTCTTGCTGACTTGGGTACCTAATTTTCTGTTGTCGCTGATTGTCGTACTGGGTTTGCCTCGACGGTGTTTAGTGTGTTTGGGGAGGCGGACTAGGTTGTCAGCCAGAGGGAAATCCCTAATTGCTTTTTTGACGGATGAGGTCTGTGTCTTGCCTCCTCTGTCTGGTACACCTAAGCATGCATTGCCAAAAAGTAGCAGATTGTGCCAGGCTTTGATGGTATCAGGTGCATCAAGGTTATTTGACCCTCTGTTGACTTTTGCGATGAGGTCCGTGTATTTCCCGGCAGCAAATGGGCGAGAGGCCTTTGGGATGTGGGTGAGTGTCCTGGTTTACGTTGCTTTAATTGCCTCTAGCAGGTCGTCTGTTGCAATGTAATCTGTTGCGATTTGTTCTGGTGCAACAGGCTCCTGAGTGCTGCCTCCTCCCACGGGAGGCCTCCCTGACCCAGGACAGCCACCATGCTGGCGTATGACTCTGGAGACCTAGTTGATGCTGATGTTGCTCCCACAAACACTGCAGGTGCCTCTCCTTTGATTGGCTTCGGGAGGAGTGAGCTGGCTAGTAGCGGCCACTTCTGCCATCCCCTTAGGTAAAGTGATATGTGTATATGTGTATATATATATATATATATATATATATATATATATATATATATATATATATATATATATATATATATATATATATATATATATATATATATATATATATATATATATATATATATATATATATATATATATATATATATATATATATATATATATATTGTTGCAAGTCCCAGCAGCAAGGAATCAAGCCTTCACGTTAAAATATCGCCAGGATCTGATTCGTGATCAGATATACAAGGCAGAGAATGAAATCAAAGACAACAAAACGCAACTACTTCATGCTACAAACGAGTGGAGAAATAGCAACATCGACAAAAGTATCCGTTCCTGCATTGAACAACACCTCGACATCCTCACAGACCGACATCACCTCAGCACTGAAACAAGGATTATCAAAAAACTTACAACATTATATGGAGGACCTATGGCAATTCCACGACCAAGAGATGGCTTCCTGAACCTTGCAGGAATTAACCTCACTGAGGACCAAGTCACTCTCCAAAATCTGGGCATAAACTGTCACGTTATGTCCAGACCGAGTGAGATGGCCCGGAAAGTAGAGTTGGAAATTCTGTTGGACGACATATTCGACCTCGAGACACAAAAGAAGGTCACTACCAAAGATACCTTACAAGCAGAACTTATTGCAGAAGGAGGAAAGAATCGAGGCAATTACAGAAGCACCATACTGTCCTCCGAGCTCAAAGCGGCAGCTAAAAGCCTTCGTGAGAACAAGGAGATAGTTGTCAGGAGAGGTGACAAGTCGCCAATATATGTCATTCTTAAAAAAGACGAATATCTGGCGAAAATGAACCTCATACTCTCTGACCAAACTAAGTTCCAAAGGGTAACGAAGGACACTAAGTAGAATTGAAAGCAAAGGTCAACAAACTGATCGAAACTGTGAACGCCAAGAAATCCGGACTCCACCTGCCAAAGATCATTGGGGAATATAAACCTGGATATGCGTATGGAAATGTCAAGACACACAAGCCAGGAAACCCACTTCGGCCAATCATTAGCCAGATACCCACACCCACGTACAGACTGGCGAAGTGACTCAACGGCCTGCTGACTCCTTATGTTCCTTGCGCCTTCAGCCTGAAGTCTCCAAAGGAATTTGTTGACTTACTGCGGGGCACACGGGCCACAGGGATAAGAGCCTCGTTGGACGTAGAATCGCTGTTTACCAACGTACCTGTGGACGAGACAATCGGGATGATAGCCGACAGAGTGTATTGTGATCCAGCCTGTACTCCTCTTGACATACCCGAGAATATTCTAAGGAAACTACTCCAAGCTTGTACTAAAGAGGCACCCTTCTTGAGCCCGGATGGGCACATGTATAAGCAAGTAGATGGACTCGCCATGGGTTCTCCCCTAGGTGTCCTGTTTGCAAACTTCTACATGGGTACCATCGAGCAAAAAGTCTTAGTCGACATGAACTTGAAACCGGCCATATACTGCAGGTATGTTGACGACATTTTTACACAGGTACCTGATGTCAGACATCTGCAGGAGCTGAAGGAGGCATTTGAGCAGAGTTCCGTGCTGCGTTTCACTTACGAGATGGAAAAGGATGGGAAGCTGCCCTTTCTAGATGTAACAGTCATGGAAAAGAGCGGAGGTTTCCACACTGCAGTCTACATTAAGGAAACGAGCATAGGAATGTGCCTAAATGCCAACAGCAACTGTCCAGACAGGTACAAGAGGAGTGTCGTTAAAGCATATGTCGACCGTGCTCTAAGCCACAGCTCAGAATGGAAGCAAGTCGACGAAGAACTCTGTAGGGTAAGGCAGGTCCTAGTCAACAACGGCTTCTCCAATGGTTTCGTCGAAGACATCATAAGAAGGAAAGTGAAACGCCATGCAACCTCTGAAGAGACAACTAACACCACACCTATACCCACTATTAGAATATTTTACAGGAACTTCTTTTCCAAAGCTCATAAAACAGAGGATAGGGTCTTGAAACATATTGTTAATAGAAACGTTATCCCTACAGACAAAAATCAGAGGATACAACTGACGATTTACTATAAAACCAGAAAAACGGCCAGCCTACTCATGAGAAACTCTCCAGACACAAAGCAGAACGCTTTAAAAGAGACCAACGTCGTCTATGCTTTCAAATGCCCACTTGGGGACTGTAAGCTCCAAAAAACCCAGTATATAGGCAAGACAACAACATCTCTTTCTAGGCGTTTAACGATGCATAAACAACAGGGCTCCATTAAGGAACATATAATCTCTTCCCACAACCAAACCATCGCCAGAGAAATCCTAATAAACAACACAGAAAACATCGATAGATACAGCGATAGCAGGCGGCTTGACGTTTGCGAGGCACTACACATTAAGAAGTCAACACCAGCAATCAACAGCCAATTAATGCACAACTATATTCTACCCACCTCAAGACTCCGCTCCAGTATAGAAGCATCAAGAAATATGGACCAATAAGCTTTCTACAATCACTTCCATTTCAATACCCATTGTTTCGTGTTCTGTCTTGTGTTGATGAAATTAATACCCTATCAATGGCACCTCTTGTTCTGTCTTGTGTTGATGAAATTAATACCCTATTAATGCCACCTCACCCCATCCACCTCACTCAAATGTAGATATAAACAAAATCGGAGATGCGTAAGTTCTATTCAGTTGTGTATTTGTAAACTAAAGTCTTTGAAAATGTAATAAGTTTTACGAAACGCGCTCGTGTCGCGTCAGACTAGAAATAAAAATGAATTTTGGAGAATTGATTTTTGAATTACCTCCAACAGTGAAAAAAATGTACGAAAGATTGAGAAAATTCGTGTTAGAATTATTATTCTTACTTTTTCGGTCATATTTAATAATATATGTCTACAGGAAAGACTGCTACCAAAATATATAAATATATAAATATATATATATATATATATACCCCCCTATATATATATATATATATATATATATATATATATATATATATATATATATATATATATATATATATATATATATATATATATATATATATATATATATATATATATATATATATATATATATATATATATATATATATATATAATTACTTGCTGTGGCAACCTTCCCTGTCCCCCAGTCTTCCCCACCTATCCCCCCTTCACCCGTCTCCTCGGCCTCCCAACCATTCCCCACTCCACAGTCCCCTCGTCCTCCCCACCATTCCCCACCCCACTATCCCCTCTTCCTTTCCACCATGTCCCCCTCCCCTGTCCCTTTGTCCTCCCCACCACTCTCCATTCCCTCATCCCCTCGTCCCCACCTTCCCAAACTATCCCGTCACCTTCTCCTTCCCCACCATTACCTCCTCCCTTGTCCCCTCGTCACCTCCACCATTCCCCACTCCCTCATCCAATGCCTCCCCAAATGGTCTCATGTTCCCATCAGAAAATTTGAAACATCAAGTGATCTGATGTTCCCATCACTGAAATATAAGAAAAACAGTTAAAAAAATGAATGAAAACATGAACAAATAAAAATATGAACTATACTCACAAAATGAACGGTATGGTAAACAAGGCTCAGTTCCAATGTAATTCACAGAAAATAATTAAGTCAAAATGAAATATATAAAAATGTATGAAAATTTAATTATCAATGCCATCAGAAACATTGAAATGGAATTGTAACGTATTTAGTATAGCATGTGTGTGTTGCTCTTACATGCAACAGATGGCATTGTTTTTCAAGAAAAGCTTAGTTCTACCTGCCACAGGTGATGCATCTATACTTATTCTTACGAAATGACCGGTATGGTAAACAACACAGCTCAATTCCAACACAGTCACACAAATTAATTCAATAAAAAAACAAATAAATTGAAGTCTAGGAAAATAAAATTTATCAATGCAATCAGAAACATTGCAATGGAATTCGTGACGTATTTAGTATAGCGTGCATGTTGCTATTATGTGTAACAGAATGGAGCTGTTTTTCAAACAAGCATATTTTTACCTGTCACATGGGTGGCATCTACATAGTAGGTATATAAAAAGACGTGAATATTCGAATGCAACGATGTGTCAAAATTTCAAATCAATTGGTGAAGAACTTTCGGAGATTACAGCATGTGTTGCTCTTACATCCAACAGATGGCACTGTTTTTTTTTTTAAACATGTTTTTTCCTGTCACAGGTGAGGCATGTATATAGTTGATATATAAAAAGACGTGCCTATTCGAATGCAACATTGTGTCAAAATTTCAAAGAAATCGGTAAAAAGGTTTCAAAGAATTCACGCACATGAAAAACACAAATTTTCCAAAAATGCATGATTTTTAATGTCACAAACGTGACATCTATAAAGTAGGTATATTAAAACCTGCGCGGATGCGATTTTTTTTTTTTTCTTTTTAGCAGGGATAATCCTGTGCGGGCCCTAAGCCTCTGGCTGGCCCACGAAGTGATGCTTGTTTCTGTTTTACTTGGGCGGAGGATGAGTATTCATGACTCGTATGGTCGCTTCAGTAAGATTTTGCCATATGTGTTTAACAACTTCCTCTGCTCTGTTGAATCTAAGGTGAAATCTGAACGGGTTTGTAACTGTGCACTGTGTTAGATAATGTTCCAGTGGTCTGTCGGGCAATCCTCCACAGTGATGACATTTCCTCTCATCTTCTGGAACCTGTAAGCCTATTTCCCATGCACATGGGTATCCAAGCCTGATGCGATGTAAGTGCACTTCTGTTGTTCTACTGCCCCCTTTCATCAAACTAAGTGGTTCATAGTTGGTTGAATTCTTGTACCAACCCGCAGATCCTGATGTTGCAACTGCTGTGGTGTGGTCACTGTACATCATTCGCATTGCTCTGTTTCGAATTACTTTCTTCATCTGGGATAGACTCTGTGGGATGTAAATGTCTACATTTCCCCTCTTAGTAGCAAGTTTTGCAGCTTCGTCTGCAATGTCATTTCCTATTAGTCCCACATGACTTGGCACCCAGTTGATAAGTACCCGTTGGCCTTGTCGTTTGAGTGTGTGCATGAATGACAAGACATTTGTGATCAGATGGATGTTATCACATATGTGTTCTTGTTGCAAGGTTTCAATGGCAGTTCTCGAATCTGTATGGATGATAACATGTTGTCGGTGTTCAGCAAGAGCATGTTCCAAAGCCTTTTGAATGGCTAGCATCTCTGTTTGCAAAGTCGAACACCCATTTGAGAGCCTCCAACTATATACAGAGTTTCCTGCTTTAACTGCAGCTCCGGTTTCTTGTCCCTGCTGGTCTACTGACCTATCCGTGAAGTAAGTGAAGCTGTCGGATGCCATGATTGCTTCTATATGCATCTGTGCAATGTTACGGAGCAGATGAGGATGTGTCTGGTTCTTCTTTCCTTCAAGAGCCATAATCTTAAAGTCTGCTGGCAGAGATTCCCAAGGGGCTTGTATAACAAAGTCTGCATGTATGTCGTCGACACCCCTCTCAGTGACTGTGTTAGCCATATCGAACGTATTGATGGTGTTTATCGCACAATGGGCAGATGCGAATGGAACATTGTGTGAAAATTTCAAAGCAATCGTTGAAGAACTTTCGGAGATTAGCGATTATGCACAAACGAACATTTCCATTTTTATTTATATAGAATAGTTGTACCCGGCCACGCGTTGCTGTGGTTTAGCAACGCATTTGCATTGCTGAGCAATAGTAACGTTTCCCTGTCTCCCATTCATCCCCACCATTCCCTCCTCTCCCGTCCCATCGTCTTCCCAACCATTTCTCACTCAATATTCCTAAGCATTCCCAAATGATCTGACTTTCCCATCAGAAAATTGGGAACATCAAATGATCCAATGTTCCCATCACTGAAATATAAGAAAAGCAGTTAAAAAAAACTGCATGACAAAATAAATAAATACACTAAACTATACTCACAAAATGAATTGTATTGTAAACAACACAGCTCAATAGAAAGGCAATGCCACACAAAATAATTACATTGTAATGAAAATATATTGAAATCTAAAAATTCAATTGCTCAATGCAGTCGGAAACATTGAAATGTTTCGATACGTACCATGAAAAACCAAGATTTATAAATATATGACTGTGCGCAATACCTCGAGATATCTGCCAATATTGCCCGATATCATAAAGGCATGTAACACATCACCCCACCGAGGGTTAGGTGGTCCGGCTCCAGTTGATGTTCATTCTTTATCTCGTCCACAAGATATAAAGAAACAGTTCAATCTCATGTATAAAAGTAAAGACAAACCTAGAGCAGGTCTTAGTTCTCTACTAGCTGTCGGGGACACAGTTCGCATTACTCTCTCCAACAGAATTTCGACATTCAAGAAAGGATATGCTAAACAAAACACAAAAGAAATTTTCTGAATTCATTCGTATCGATAAAAGTCAGCCTATCCCATTATATTTTTTACAAGATTTGAATAACAAGCCTATTGACGGTGGATTTTATAAGGAAGAATTAACCCTAACCAGCTGCTTTTAATATAGAGAAGGTGGTATGTAAACGTACATTAACCAATAATATATTACAGTATAAAGTAAGGTACGAAGGCTACGACTATTCATTTGATCAGTGGACTACAGTATAAAGTAAGGTTAAAAAATAAATTATAGTATAAAGTAAGGTATGAAGGCTATGACTCATCAGAGGATTGACGCTGATGATATGTTGAAGATATGAGGAAGCCATTTGTATACAAGTACAGAGAGTTGGTGACCTTGCTGAGGAAACTTAATTCCTCACCCAGGAAAAAATTGATTGCTCAGTTTAAAAAAAAAAACACATATTCATTGCTTGTCAGAGATTTTCAAAAGTTTTCTGAAAAATAGGCTTCCGGTTAAAAAGAAAGTTATAGTCAAATTGAAGAAATACAGAGACACCTTGCATTCACTGGCTTGCAAGAAACCCTCAATCTATATAAATAAAAATGGAAATGTTCGTTTGTTCAAATTCGCTAATCTCTGAAAGTTCTTCACCGATTACTTTGAAATTTTCACACAATGTTCCATTCGCATCCGAGCAGGTTTATATATACATACTATATAGATGTCAGGTGTGTGACGGTAAAAAAAAAACATGCTTTTTCTGAAAAACTTTTTTTCATGTGTTTTTCATGTGAGGGAAATCATCGAAACCTCTTTACCGATTGCTTTGAAATTTTGACACAACGTTGCATTCAAATAGGCGTGTCTTTTTATATATATATACCATATATATGCCTCACCTGTGACAGGAAAAAACATGCCGTTTTTGAAAAACCGCGCCATCTGTTAGACGTAGGAGTAACACACGCTATAATCTCCGAAAGTTCTTTGCTGATTGCTTTGAAATTTTGACACATCGTTGCATTTGAATAGGCGCATCTTTTTATATACCTACTATATAGATGTCACCCCTGTGACAGGTAAAAACATGAGTTTTTGAAAAAAAGCGCCATCTGTTGCACATAATAGCAACATGCAGGCTATACTAAATATGTCACGAATTCCATTTCAATGTTTCCGATTGCATTGATAAATTTTATTTTCATAGATTTCGATATTGTTTTTGTTTTTTTGTGACATTGTGTTGGAATTAAGCTGTGTTGTTTACTATACCATTCATTCCGTAAGTATAAGTATAGATGCCACACCTGTGACATGTAAAACTATGCTTTTCTTGACAAACAGCGCCATCTGTTGCATGTAAGAGCAACACACATGCTATCTATATGCATATAAATGTAAATGTTTGTGTGCTCAAAATCGCTAATCTCCTAAATTTATTCACCGATTGCATTGAAATTTTCACACAATGTTCCATTTGCATCCGAGCAAGTTTTTATATACATACTATATAGATGCGACTTCTGTGATGGAAGAAGATATGCTTTTTTTTTAAACTGTTTTTCATGTGAGGGAAATTCTTCGAAACCTCTTTACCAATTGCTTTGAAATTTTGACACAAAGTTGCATTCGAATAGGCGCGTGTTTTTATATATCTACTATATATATGCCTCACCTGTGACAGGGAAAAACATGCTTTTTTTGAAAAACAATGTCATCTGTTGGACATAAGAGCAGCACACGCTACAGTCTCCAAAAGTTCTTCATTGATTGCTTTGAAATTTTGACACAACATTCCATTTGAATGTGCACGTGTTTTTATATACCAATTATATAGACGCCACCCTGTGACGAGAAAACGTGTTTTTTTAAGAAACAGCGCCATCTTTTGCACATAACAGCAACACACGCTATACAAAATATGTTACGATTCCATTTCATTGTTTCCGACTGCATTGATCAATTGAAATTTCAGATTTCAATTTATTTTCAATATGATGTAATTATTTTGTGTGACATTGTCTTTCTATTGAGCTATGTTGTTTACAATACAATTCATTTTGTGAGTATAGTTTATTTTATTTTATTTTTTTTTCATGCAGTTTTTTTAACAGCTTTTCTTATATTTCAGTGATGGGAACATCGGATCATTTGATGTTCCCAATTTTCTGATGGGAAAGTCAGATCATTTGGGAATGCATAGAAATATTGAGTGAGAAATGGTTTGGAAGACGATGGGACGGGAGAGGAGGGAATGGTGGGGAGGAATGGTAGACAGGAATGGTAGACAGGGAAACGTTACTGTTGCTCAGCAACGCACATGCGCTGCTAAGCCACAGCAACGCGTGGCCGTGTACGGCTAGTAACTAATATAAATTTAATGTAGGATAGTTTATAAATAAATAATGAAACGATTTGGAAATAAAATAATTATTGAGAATGATATATACAATCTGGGCTCTTCCTGCTGTTTTTGCAATCTTCTAATGGCGGAGTATGAGCTTGACTAGTGCTAGGCTCTCTAACACCTCTTCCTCCTCCACGAGGATAATCCCCCTCCTTAACTATCTCCTGAGCTGGTGAGCCTAAAAAAAATTATTTAAATTAATGTTCCTATTAATAGCTAATGTTAATGTTATATTTGTAATACCACAACAGGCATAAATAATGGAGAATAATGGTAAAAAAAAAATAAGAGACTCACTTTCATATTGAGTACTTTCAGGCAGAGAAGCTTCTAAAACCTCTGAATCAGACCTGCTAGGAGATTGCATGTGGTTGTCTTCCTCCTCCAAATACATGCAAAATAGATATGCTTCAGGGATATATCCTGCCGATTATATATTTTTTAAATAAATAATGGAAATAATTATAATTTATTCGATTATCAACATCAATCACCACGGTTATTAATTGGAAATGAACTATCTATCTATAACACATGTAAACAAAAACGTCTGCTATCACTATATATGCAGGCAATAATAATAATATTTTTAATAATACTCACGGCTGGTGCAAAACACCTTAGAGCAGATGGTGCAGATCTTGTCATAATGTCAAGGGAGCCGGTCGGCCGAGCGGACAGCACGCTGGATTTGTGATCCTGTGGTCCTGGGTTCGATCCCAGGCGCCGGCGAGAAACAATGGGCAGAGTTTCTTTCACCCTATGCTCCTGTTACCTAGCAGTACAATAGGTACCTGGGTGTTAGTCAGCTGTCACGGGCTGCTTCCTGGGGGTGGAGGCCTGGTCGAGGACTGGGCCGCGGGAGACACTAAAAAAAAAGCCCCGAAATCATCTCAAGATAACCTCAAGATGTCCACGAGATTTATCTTCACACTGAGAACATAAAATAACACACTCACGACGAAAGTTTGCCATATATGAAATATGACACATTACACACTTAACACGGCACGAATGCAATTTCTCCTTCCTTGGGTTATTGCAGAAAGGACAAGTTTCAATAGTTGCGTATTCTTGTTAGATAATACAGAGGTTTGATGAAATGTCGAGGAGCGGTGGTGGCTTCTTGTGCTAGCTGTGAGGGCTTGAGTTAAACTGATCCATTGACTTGGGAATGGCCGCCAGGTCGTCTTTCCTGTCATGTTGCCAGACGTACGATCTCGCTCAAATTACGGTACGACATTTGGCCAACTATTTTAGTTTTGAACGTATCACTGCATAATGATTACAGTTATGAATGACAAAAAATGGATATTCTCAAACCTCTGATTAGGTTAGGTGGGGATGGATAGTCTAGTCATTTTTTAATAAAAACATCATATACAGTACATGTGCAAGTAGGACGCTGACTCTACATTCCCTATCTGGTGACGTCACACACAGTTTGAAAAGCCAGGTTGCAGTGGTGCTTTAACACTATGCTAATGGGAGCTAATACTCTATCCCTATACTGAGGTCGCTTTTCGTGACGTCGCTAAACAACAACTGGTCTGTTGAATGTATTTGTTTGTTATATAATAGGTTAGGTCAGGTTAGTTTGTTCGAGCTTATGAATTAAATATCAGAAAATATGAGCGATAATACGACCATAGGTATCCGAATATCGCCTCTGATGAAACACAGAGTACAGTTGAGGCATTGAGAGCGATTACGAGTTTGCACTAATGTATGACCCTCCTAGTAACCGCATGTACTAAAAGCTGTGCACTCATTCAATGCATGTGGCTGAATGTGGCTGAATGGACATAATAAAGGGGGATATTAATTGTCTATGGAACTCACTCCCTAATGATTTGAAAAACTGTAAAACTTTTGCCTTATTTAAAAGCAAAACCAAAAAGTACCTAACTTCATCTTCTTAGTTTCCTACACTGAGCTTTAAATTTGCTCTATACCTAGTGTTACCCAATCTCCTAATTTTTATGTAATATCAAACAACCTTATCATTGTGTTCATTGCTGTCTTCTTTTATGTGCTAGCCATATGCTGTATTGTGACTACCAATTTTTGTCAACTACCATTCAAGCTGTCATTGCAATCAATCTTATATTGTTTCTGCTGTATTGTGCCTACCAATTTTTGTCAACTACCGTTCAAGCTGTCATTGCAATCAATCTTAGCTACCTATGTGCTTTAATATACTGTACCTACAATTTTCTCTCATCTTCTTTTTTACATTTCATGTAACTGTTATCTTTTTTTTTGTCTATAAATTTTGCAAGTATTTACCTCCTTAAAATTTTCTTAGATTAAGGACCTGCCCGAAACGCTGCGCGTGCTAGTGGCTTTACAAGACTGTAATTACCATATTTGTATCCTCACATTCCTTATGTACATTCTTGTATATGCATAAATAAATAAATAAATAAATAAATAAATAAATAAATAAATAAATAAATAAATAAATAAATAAATAAATGTGCATATATATTTATGCATTTATGCACCAATATTGGATTACTACTGAACTCGCATTGAAGTTACCATGCCTGCTTGGGGGGGTGGGGCTGTTTTCATACAAATGACTTATAGTGGGTTTTCATTGTTATTCGCCCTATGCCTAATAAACGGTCCTTAAAGAAAAAAGATTGACAAAGCTTAAATTACATTATCTAGAAAGGCAAAGAAATAGGGGCGACATGATAGATGTGTGGCTGAATGGACATAATAAAGGGGGATATTAATTGGCTATTAATACTATAAACACGTGACAGAACAGGAAAAAAATGGGAGTAAATTGGATAAGTTTCAGATTTAGGAAAAGACCTGGGTAAATACAGGTAACAGGGGCGAACTCTAAGATACACATTACTTTACGCTCTGTGTTGCTCCCCTTTGTTTCATATGAATGGATTTCATTCCTATGCTCAATAAACGATCTTTGGCCGGACACTATATATATAAGCTTCTTGATAAGGGGAATAAATAGGACCTGAATATTAATGGAGTTACATTATTGACGCCTATAAATGGAGAAGAAAAGGGTTATTATTTGGGAATAGACCTACTGCACTTCATATAATAGCACACTTGACTATACGGAGGTGCGAGAATGGGTTGGGGTGGTAGTGGTAGAAGGGTGGTGTGTGTGGCAGTTTTGGATGAGTGGTGATGGTATAGGGGTGGTATTGGTTGTGAAGGTGGAGGGGTAGTGTGGGTGGCACTGGTGGAGAGGTGGTAGTGTTGGAAGGGTTGTGTGGGAAGCAGTGGTGGTGGGGTGATGTGGGTGGTGTGTTACCTATCGTACGTTAAGGCTCGTGACCCTACAGCAGCCCAAACTTTAATTACGTCTAGGGATACAAGACAACTGCTGTTCTCAATAGCGAATCACCAGTATAACCCCTTGATAAGTAATGAGCACAATAATAAATCTTCATAGGACTGAAGAATAGATACAACAAGTATATATATATAAATATATTAAATAAATCTCAAAAGCAAACAGATGATTATATGGTCACAATATATCACATTAAAAATATCACTGTATCTTCCAGACATTAAATCAATATTATTATATGTATGGCTATGACAGAACAAAAATGTATAACTTAACTCCAAGATGTTATCTCCCTGGTTCCCGATCAGCTACTGAATAACATAACGCGAGAGTCAAAACACATTGCCTTGCCCCGCGAACAATTTGCCAAAGTTACAATATTATTTATTTCAACAATGGAGCAATACATTGTGACAAGAGTAATCTTAAACTAACTTAATGAATAATTAATACATATTGATATACAAAATAAAGTAACTTATTTCTTTACATAGTAATTAAAATATGCATACAGAAGGGAATAATGGCATGCACACCCAGCAACGGACGATCCCACGACAATTTGCCAGATACAGTTCACTCAATTATTATTCACCTCTGTTACCCACTTATGATCACATATAAATCATTAGTTCCCGTGGGAAACTGAGCACACAAAGAAATAAAACAATCATTCCCACGATACGTTGGGCCTAACGCCAACACTGTAACATGAATGTACGTTTGCATAGAACATATAAGTATATCAATATACATGCTTGTAATTTACATACAATTATAAATGTACATATTAATATATTTACTTACGTATCTATTAGGAGTACGTAACACTTCCACCTCCAAGAAAAAAAATGCAATGGATTGAAGATCAATGGCATTTTTTCCGAAGTAAAAATGTTAAGTGAAAAGAAACATTTCATTTATGGTACATCAAAACTTCTTGACAAAGCATCAGCAATAACATTTTTCCTGCCTGGAATATGTTTGATTTCTACATTAAATTCCTGCAAAAACAATGACCAGCGCAGAATTCGTTGGTTCTTGACTTTCATCATATTTATAAAGATAAGGGGGTTGTGGTCTGTAAATACTAACACTTTATTTCCGGATAAGTAAATCTCAAACTTCTTAATTGACAATATAAGACCCAACGCCTCCTTTTCTACCACGGAATAATTTCTCTGAGCTGCATTAAATTTCCTAGAGTAATAATACACAGGATGCTCAATCTTGTCTAAACCAACCTGAATAAGCACAGCACCTATTCCAACATCTGACGCATCAATGTGTAACATAAATGGTTTATCAAATTGGGGACTAGCAAGAATAGGTGAGGTGGACAATATGCCCTTTAGGTTCTGAAAAGCATTCTGACAATCTTGTGTCCACTGAAACTTTACTTGCTTGCGTAACAAATTAGTCAAAGGAGCAGCTACTGTTGAAAAATTTCTACAATAACGCCTATAGTATGCACACATACCAATAAACCGTTGGACTCCTTTCTTATTGGTCAACACTGGGTAGTCCACAATGGCTTGAATCTTATCTTGTAAGGGGATAATCTTTCCTTGTCCTACCTCGTGTCCAAGATAAGTTATCGTACCTCTTGCCCAACTACACTTATTCATATTTATGGTTAACTTTGCGTTTTTCAACGCTGTAAACAAGTTCTTAAGGCCTAAGAGATGATCTGCCCAATTCTTACTGTACAAAACAATGTCATCAAGGTAGGCCCTACAATCTGGCACATCCTTGAGTAAGAAATTCATGAATCTTTGAAAAGTAGCAGGTGCATTTCTCAAACCGAATGGCATGACATTAAATTCATACGCACCATCAGGTGTAACAAAAGCAGTAACCTCTCTAGCATACTCTGTTAATGGAATTTGATAATACCCTTTTGACAAATCAAGCTTACGTACATATTCGGCATGACCTATGGACTCTATACATTCTTCCAACAAGGGTAAAGGAAAAACGTCCACTGTAGTGTTCTGGTTCAGTTTCCTATAATCCACGCACAATCTCCAGGTTCCATCTGGTTTTGGCACTAACAAACACGGAGAGCTCCAAGTACTTTGACTTGGCCGAATGAAATCATGCTGGAGCAGATATTCCACTTCTGCTTGCATAATTTTCCTCTTTTCGGGATTCACTCGGTACGGATGTTGTCGAATGGGGGTGCTGTCCAGGAGCTGAATGTCGTGTGTGATGAGGTGGGTCTGGGTAGGAACCTCCCCAAACAGAGATGTATGGTTGTCCAGCAGAACCTGGAACTCATCACGTTGTTCCTCCTGTAAATGACATAGCATCTCCCTGCCATTGGAACTGGAACTGAGAAGTTGGATATTAACATCATGTCCCTCACTACAATTATCCTCAGGTGGTAACTCTTCCCGACTAAAACAAGCTACTACACCAGGTCCAACATAAGCTTTTAATCTGTTAATGTGCACAGTCATTTGGGGTTCTGAAAGATTAGGGTTAATTAGTTTATAAGTTAGGTCTCCCACCTTGTCTACCACTTGGTAGGGTCCTGCGAACTTATGGGACATGGAAGTCCCCATACGAGGTTTCAACACCAACACCAAATCTCCGACATCAAACGACCTTAGCTTAGCTTTGAACTTCTTGTCATATCTTACTTTCATGGCTTGTTGAGTCCTTCCCAGATGTTCTTTCGCCAACTCACGAGCCCGACACAACTTGTCCTTGACCTCACTCAAGTACAATCCACTCTGATGAACAGAGACATCTCCCAACAACTTTTCTTGTAGCATTTTAAGAGGACCTCTTACTTGGTGACCAAACACTAGTTCAAAGGGTGAACAGCCCAATGACTCTTGTAGCCCTTCTCTAGCAGCAAACAACACAAAGGGGAGATTCTCATCCCAATTACGTGGATGAGTTTCTCCTGTTGTCTTCAGCATTTGTTTTAAAGTCTGGTGGAAACGTTCAAGCCCACCTTGGCTTTGTGGATGATATGGACTGGATAATTTGTGCCGAATCCCTCGGGATTCGCAAAAAGTTCTGAAAACTTTAGAAACAAAATTTCCCCCATTATCACTCTGAATAACTCTAGGCATTCCAAACAACGAAAAGAATCTTTCAAGACACTTGATGAGATTATGAGCCTTGGTATTCCGTAGAGCATAAGCTTCAGGAAATCTAGTAGTCATACACATGAGAGTGAACAAAAACATGTTACCCGATTTAGTCTTAGGTAAAGGACCTACACAATCAATTACAACATGAGTAAATGGTTCATCAGGAACTACAATAGGTTGCAATGGTGCTCTAGGTACAGATTGATTTGGTTTACCAACAATTTGACAGGGTATACAGTTATGACAATATCTGACCACGTCTTTCTTTAACTTTGGCCAGAAAAAATATTTACTTATCTTATGGTACATATTCGTGATACCTTGATGACCTCCCATGGGGTCATCATGTGCAGCCTGCAGGACCTGCCTACGATAATCATTGGGGACAACGAGTTGGGTTCTAATCTCACAATCCTCTGAAGAGGGAGTTCCCTTGGGTCTCCACCTTCTCATCAGAAGTCGATCCTTGAAGAAGAAACCCGTCCCTTCCTCCAATGCATCAATATTATCAGGAGCCTCAGAAATACACTTACTTAAACTAGGATCAGTAGTCTGTACAACACTTAAGGGCAATGACTCAGACTCAGCAGCGAGCGGGCAAGAACCTAGTAGCTTGATCTCTTTTCCCGATTGATCAGAATAAAATGGAGTCATAGCTACTTCGGCCTCACTCTCGACAACTGGCGCACTGGAGACAAGCGGGCAAGGTACAGATAGTTCAGCCTCCTCACCTTCACTTTCCTTGTGATTTAGGTTCGGCGGGGCTTCTACTACGACCTCACTCTCATCATCCAGTCGAGTCATAAAAGAATCCTCAAGATCCACCTCCCACTCCTTTACTGAAGGGGTCCTGGTCTTGGGAACAGCAACCTCAGTGAAGACAGGATTACTCTCACCTGTTTTTCCCATTGATCTAGTAACAACACAAGCAGGGTAAATAATATCATCATCTGCTACTGGTTGAGCTAATACATTATGGGGTTTAGTTAACATGATGGGACACTTGGGCCCTACAACCATTTGGTTGCCAAAATCATTACCTAGAATAATGTCTACCCCAGGAATGGGCAGTTGTTTACTTACACCAACATTACACCATCCTGAAGTATAGTTAGAATCAAGGTTAACTTGCAATAAGGACACTGGTTGCACACTACCGGCAATACCTTGGAGAAGAACAACTTCACCCAGATCTCGGGTGTCAACATCATCAAGTACCTTCTGGGTAATAAGAGACTGTGAAGCTCCAGTATCACGGAGTAATTGAACAGTCTTATGTCTACCATTATTACATAATAAGGTACCTGTGGAAATATAGGGTTTGAATTCAGCCATCCAATTGGGACTGACTGTAATACATGAAGAATTAATAGGTTGCCATCCTTTACTCATAATAAGACCAGTTGGTCGTAGTTCAGGATGCAAACTAAAACATGAAGAAATCACATGCCCCCTTCTCTTACAATGGGTACAATGTTTGACAGTGGACACACTGGTAGAACCAACTGCCGGTTTAGAATTAGCATTACTAGGCTTAGATGATCCTGGCAATGGAGTAACCATCTTAGGGTTAGTAAGAGAAGAGTTCACGGGAGTAACTGTCGCACCAGGAGGAGACTTATACTGATAAGGAGTTCGGTGAGCATTGAAATTTACTCTACGACTAGACTTAGGTGAAGTGGCCGTAAACGGGGCCTTAGTCAGCAACTCATGCTCATCCGCGAGCTTTGACAGCTCATCAATATCTGTTACATTCTTTTGTTCTGCCATAAAAGTAGACAACTGGTCTGGAAGACATGACAATACTTCTTCCATTATAAGAAGATTCTTTAGAGCATCAAAATCAGTGACTGCAAGTGACTTTAACCATCTGTTGCAATAATTCGTCTTCTGACGAGTAAAATCTGCTATTGTCTGATCCCTTATCCTCCTTAGGTGTCTGAACTTTTGCCTGTGTGCCTCTGGATTTAACTGGTACGCATTTAGGATGCTTTTCTTTACAAAATCATAATCAAAACTATGAGCGTCAGGTAGGGATGTGAAAACCTCCTGACTACGCCCCTTAAATTGAGACTGCATAATGGCTACCCACTGATCCCTTGGCCAGTTCATACTGATGGCAAATTTATAAAAATGTGCAAAGAAAACCTCAGGATCCTCCTCATTGAACTTGGGCAACTCTATATACTTATTCATCCTGATGGGATTATTATCACTATTTGTTGAAACATTACTAGTATTTCCATGTCCAGCTGCCATACGCTGTGATTCAAGCCTGAAGTTAGTGTCAGCCATTTGTTGTTGAATCTCTAATTGCCTAGTTTGTTCCTCGGCTTGTTGCTTCTTTGTGGCTTCTATTTGCAACTGTACCGCAATTTCTAAACGCCTAGTCTCAAGCTCTCTTTGCTGAACTTCCGCCTCTAATATTTTCTGTTCCTTTTGAGCTTCAAGCTTAGCATGGGCTATTTGCGCTTCTAACTCAAGACGCTTTAACGTCATCTGATCACTCGACTCCTCTCTTAACTCCTCTAGAATTTCTTCTTCTAACTCCCCATTCTCAACAAAATGCGTCACAATGACTTTCAATATTTGGGCTTTAACCATTCTATTGCTGGCGGTCAAATCCAACTGATTTGCCATTTGTATTAACTCAGTCTTTTTAAGGTTCTGAATCCCTTCAAAGTCTGGGTAAGCCACCAACGCTGCAACTTTCTCCTCCATCGTTACTAACACTTGGCACTTGATTCACAAAATAATTAAAATAATGGCACTGCACTACACTTCACTGTAAAATTGTCACCACACTGAAAATTCGCTTGGCCTCACTGCACAAACAAAATATATAGGATGACTTACCTCAAAATCGTGAAACGTTGTTACTTGACACACAGGAAGGCTTGCTTGGCACATGGAATAGTTCTTAAAAAACACACAGACACTTGACACACTGGTACCTAGGAAGGCAAGGTTAGATTAGCATAGTTAAGTTAAAGTGGGAACAATATTTCCCGGCACAGGCCCCCATAACTCTTTGTTACCTATCGTACGTTAAGGCTCGTGACCCTACAGCAGCCCAAACTTTAATTACGTCTAGGGATACGAGACAACTGCTGTTCTCAATAGCGAATCACCAGTATAACCCCTTGATAAGTAATGAGCACAATAATAAATCTTCATAGGACTGAAGAATAGATACAACAAGTATATATATATAAATATATTAAATAAATCTCAAAAGCAAACAGATGATTATATGGTCACAATATATCACATTAAAAATATCACTGTATCTTCCAGACATTAAATCAATATTATTATATGTATGGCTATGACAGAACAAAAATGTATAACTTAACTCCAAGATGTTATCTCCCTGGTTCCCGATCAGCTACTGAATAACATAACGCGAGAGTCAAAACACATTGCCTTGCCCCGCGAACAATTTGCCAAAGTTACAATATTATTTATTTCAACAATGGAGCAATACATTGTGACAAGAGTAATCTTAAACTAACTTAATGAATAATTAATACATATTGATATACAAAATAAAGTAACTTATTTCTTTACATAGTAATTAAAATATGCATACAGAAGGGAATAATGGCATGCACACCCAGCAACGGACGATCCCACGACAATTTGCCAGATACAGTTCACTCAATTATTATTCACCTCTGTTACCCACTTATGATCACATATAAATCATTAGTTCCCGTGGGAAACTGAGCACACAAAGAAATAAAACAATCATTCCCACAATACGTTGGGCCTAACGCCAACACTGTAACATGAATGTACGTTTGCATAGAACATATAAGTATATCAATATACATGCTTGTAATTTACATACAATTATAAATGTACATATTAATATATTTACTTACGTATCTATTAGGAGTACGTAACATGGTGAAGGAGGAGGAGGAGTGATGATGGTGGAGGGGTGGTCTGGGTGGTGATGGTGAAGGGGTGGTGTGGGTGGTGGTGGTGGAGGGGTGGAGTGGGTGGTGAAGGTGGAGGGGTGGTGTGGGTGGTGGTGGTAGAGGGGTGGTGTGGGTTGTGATGGTGGGCGGGTAGTGTTGGTGGCTGTGGTGGAAGGGTGGTGTCAGTGGTGAAGGTGGAGGGGTGGTGGCAGTAGTGGAGGGGTGGTGTTGGAAGCCGTGGTGGAGGAGTGATGTGGGTTGTGTAGGAGGTGGAGGAGTGGTGATGGTGGAGGGGTGGTGTGGGTGGCAGCGGTGGAGGGGGTGATGTGGGTTGCAGTGGTGGAGGGGTGGTGTGGGTGGTGGAGGTGTTGTGTGGGTAGTGTAGGGGTGGTGTGGATGGTGTGGCTGGTGGATGGGTGGTGTGGATGGTGATGCTGCAGGGATGGTGGGGGGGTGGAGGGGTAGTGTGGGTGGTGAAGGTGTACTGTGGGTTGAGATGCTGCAGGGGTGGAGGGATGGATGGGCAAATGTGGGTGGTAATGCTGCAGGGGTAGTGGGGGAAGAGGGGTAATGTGGGTGGTGAAAGGGTGGTGTGGATGATGATGCTACAGGGGTTGTGTTGGTGGTGGTGGTGGAGGGGTGGTGTGGGTGGTGGTTGTGGAGGGGTGCAGGTGCAGGATTGGTGCAGACCAGTCCTGCATACTCCAGGATGGTCTGACATAAGTGGTATAAAGGGTCCTTGAACGCTTCCTCACACAAGTTTTTAAAGGCAGTTCTTATGTTAGCCAATCTAGCATATGCTGCTGATGATATCCTTTCGATGTCTGGGGACAGGTTCAGTGTGATATCAACCCCCAGATTTTTCTCACTATTTGACTCTTCAGGATTTCACATCCCAGATGGTACCAGCTCCGGGGTTTGCTACCCCGGAGCTGGTATTGGTGATATCTAGTGCATCTAGATCTAACAGTATTTATGTCATGGGTGACTTTAATTTTAGTGGAATAAACTGGTTGAACAAAACAGGGAATAATGAAGCAGAAGATTTTCTAGAATTAATTGACGATTGCTTTCTTACGCAACACATTAAGGAACCAACGCGGGGAAATAATATTTTAGATTTAGTGTTAACTAACAGGGAAACACAAATTAAGGACATCGTAATTGGGAGTGAGCTAGGGAACAGTGATCATTAAGAAATCAGATTGAGCATTGAATGGAATAGATCTGCAGGAGAAAATTCTGTTAAAGTGCCTGATTTTCGAAAAGCTGATTTCAATAGCCTAAGAAATTTTTTGGGTCAAATAGATTGGAAAGTCTTGGGTATGGGTTGTGGGCCGGTACTGGAGCTAGACGTGAACCCAGCGATAAGTGACGTAAAAGGGGTTTTCGATGTGGATTCAAAATATAACCTATTTAAAAATGTTCTAAGCAAAGCCCAGGAATGTAGTATACCATATAAATTTAATAGATCGAATACTAATGATCCAAAGTGGATAACAAAGGATGTGAAGAACCTTATAGGTAAAAAGAGAGCGTGGTACAAAAGGATTAAGAATGGGGAAGGCTGTTTAGAACAGGAATTCGTACAACTGGTTAGAAATACTAAAAAAGAGATAAGGAAAGCAAAAAGAAACTATGAAGTTCGCATAGCAGAGCAAGCAAAAACAAATCCTAAAGGGTTTTTCCAATTATACCGGACAAAGATTAGGGAAAGGATAGGTCCATTAAAAACTGAGACAGATCAAATAACAGATAGAGATGAAGAGATGAGTAGTATTTTTAATAAATATTTTATATCTGTATTTACTAAAGAGGAACTTAACAATAAGCCTTCAGCCGAACAAGTCTATGTGGGTGGGGATGAGGACAGGTTGACTAGTTCAGTAGTAAACAGGAAGGATGTTCTTAAACAAATAGTAAAAGTCAAACCAAACAAATCCCCTGGGCCGGATGAAGTGTTTGCCAGGGTGCTTAAAGAATGCAAAGAGGAGCTTTGCGACCCACTGTCTACCATATTTAATATATCAATAGAGTCAGGCAGAGTGCCAGAGAAAGAAAGTTGCTAATGTGATACCAGTTTTTAAGAAAGGAGATAGATCATTTGCGTCAAACTATCGACCAATTAGCCTAACATCTATTGTGGGAAAGTTACTCGAATCTATAATTGCAAATAAAATTCGTCTTCATCTTGAAAAACATAAATTAATAATTGAGTCACAACATGATTTTATAAATGGCCATTCATGTTTAACAAATTTGTTATCTTTTTATTCTAGCATAGTTGAGGCAGTTGATAATGATAAGGATTGTGATGTTATGTACCTTGACTTTAGCAAAGCTTTTGATACAGTGCCACATGAAAGACCGATTAAAAAGATTGAGGCTCATGGTATTGGAGGTGCTATATTAAGTTGGATTAGGGCATGGCTATACCAAAGGAAACAGAGAGTTTGTATAAATGGAGTCAAGTCAGAGTGGGAAAATGTTGTAAGTGGAGTGCCTCAAGGCTCTGTCCTGGGACCTCTGTTGTTTATAATATATATAAATGATTTAGATTCAGGTTTGAGTAGCAACATTTGCAAATTTGCCGATGATACAAAAATCGGCAGGGAAATTAATACGGAAGAAGACTCACTATCACTTTAAGTAGATCTAAATAGGGTTTTGAAATGGTCAAAGGATTGGCAAATGCAGTTTAAAGCTGATAAATGTAAAGTTCTGAGGCTAGGTAATGATGATAGAGTTACAAGATACGAGCTAGATGGTGTTGAGATTGCGAAGTCGGATTGCGAAAGGGATCTGGGAGTTATGATTAGTAAGAATTTAAAACAAAAGGATCAATGCATGAATGTTCGTAATAAGGCAAATAGGACACTGGGATTTATTAATCGAAGCGTTAGTAACAAGACACCTGGTGTGGTTCTTCAGCTATATCTAGCTCTTGTTAGGCCCTATTTAGATTATGCAGTTCAGTTTTGGTCACCGTACTATAGAATGGATATAAATTCACTTGAACGTGTCCAGCATAGGATGACTAAGTTAATTCCCCAAATTACAAATCTTTTATATGAAGAAAGATTAACAAAGCTTAAGTTGCATTCACTGGAAAGGTGAAGAGTTAGGGGTGACATGATAGAGGTTTACAAGTGGATGAAGAGACATAACAAAGGAGATATTAATAGGGTATGAAAAGTATCAACACAAGACAGAACACGAAACAATGGGTATAAATTGGATAAGTTTAAATTTAGGAAAGACTTGGGTAAATACTGGTTCAGTAACAGGGTTGTTGATTTGTGGAACCAATTGCCGCGTAACGTGGTGGAGGTGGGGTCCCTCGATTGTTTCAAGCGCGGGCTGGACAAGTGTATGAGTGGGATTGGGTGGTTATAAATAGGAGCTGCCTCGTATGGGCCATTAGGCCTTCTGCAGTTGCCTTTGTTCTTATGTTCATATGTTCTTATGGTATTTTGTGTTCAGCCTCATGCTCCCGTCGCCTAATTTCATTACTTTACACTTTGTTGATTTTAACTTTTGTTGCCATTTTCTACACCATTCCACCAGTTTCTCCAGGTCACTGAATATAGTAGCAACAGCATCACAAGCAACAGTAATAACAGCAACACAAGCACCAGTAACGGAAAAAACAGCAGCAACAGTAATAACAACAGCACCAATGACAGTAACAACAACAGAAACAGTAACAAAAGCAGCACAAGCAGCTGTAACAACAGCAGCAACAGTAACAGTAATAACAGCAGCAACAGTAACAACAGCAGCACCAGTAACAGTAACAACAGCACCACCAATAACAGTAACAAGAGCAGCACCAATAAAAGTAATACCAGCAGCAATAGGAACAGACAAAACAGCACCAATATCAGTAACAACAGCAGCACCAGTGACAGTAACAACAGCAGTAACAGTAATAGCAGCAGCACCATCAAACGGCAGCACCAGTAAAAGTAATAACAGCAACGCCAGTAACAGTAATAATAACAGCACCAGTAACAGTAACAACAGCAGCGCCAGTAGGAGTACCAACAGCAGCACCAACAACAGAAACAACAGCAGCACAGGTAACAGTAACAACAGCAGCACCAGCAACAGAAACCACAGCAGCAAAACCAGTAACAGTAATAACAACAGGAACGCATGTAACAGTAATACTAGCAGCTCCAGTAACAGTACCAACAGCAGCAGAAGTAACAGTAACAACAACGTCACCAGCAACAGTAACAACGGCTGTACCAGCAAGAGTAATAACAGCAGCAACAGCAATAATAACATCAGCAGCACCAGCAACAATAACAACAGCACTACAAGCAACAGTAACAACAGCACCACTAGCAACAGTACCAATAGCAGCACCAGTAACATTAAAAACCGGAGCACCAGTAACAACAGCAGTACCAGCAACAGCAATAACAGCAGCATCAATAAAATTAACAACAGCAGCACGCACCAGCCACAATAACAACAGCACTACAAGCAACATTAACAACAGCAGCACCAGCAACATTAACAACAGCAGCACAAAGAACAGTAAAAACAGCAGCACCAGTAACGGTAATAACAACAGCACCAGTAACAGTAACAACAGCACCACCAGCAACAGTAACAAGAGTAGCACCATGAACAGTAAGAACCGCAGCACTATTAACAGTAACAACAGCATCTCCAGCAACAGTAACAACTCCAGTAACAGTAACAACAGCAGCACCAGCAACAGTAACACCAGCACCACCAGAAACAGTAACAACAGCAGCACCAGGAACAATAACAACAGCACCATCAGCAACAGTAACAACAGCACCATCAGCAACAGTAACAACAGCAGCAACAGTAACAGTGACATTAACAACAACAGCACGAGCAACAATAAGAATAGCACCAGCAACAATTACAACAGCAGCACCAGCAAAAGTAACAACAGCAACACCAGTAACAGTAACAACAGCAGACCAACAACATTAACAACAGAACCCAGAGTAATAGTAATAACAACAGCGCAAGTAACAGTAACACCAGCAGCCCCATTGACAGTAACATCAACAGCAACAGTAACAATAACAGCAACAACAACAGTATCAACAGCAGCACCAATACCATTAACAACAGCTCGACCAGCAACAATAACAACAGCAGCACCAGCAACAGTAACAACAGCAACACCATCAACAGTATCAACAGCAGCACCCGCAACAGTAACAACAGCATCATCAGTAACAGTAACAACAGCAGCACCAAAAACAGTAACAACATCAGCAGCAGTAACAGTAACAACAGCAATTCCAGTAACAGTATCAACAGCAACACCAGCAATAATAACAACAGCACTTCCAACAACAGTAACAACAGCAAAACGAGCAACAGTAACAACAGCAGCACCAGTGACAGTAACAACAGCAGAACCAGTAACAGTAACAACAGCAGCACCAGTAACAGAAACAAAAACAGCGTCAGAAACAGCATCAACAGCAGCACCAGCAACAGTAACAACAGCAACACCATCAACAGTATCAACAGCAGCACCCGCAACAGTAACAACAGCATCATCAGTAACAGTAACAACAGCAGCACCAAAAACAGTAACAACATCAGCAGCAGTAACAGTAACAACAGCAATTCCAGTAACAGTATCAACAGCAACACCAGCAATAATAACAACAGCACTTCCAACAACAGTAACAACAGCAAAACGAGCAACAGTAACAACAGCAGCACCAGTGACAGTAACAACAGCAGAACCAGTAACAGTAACAACAGCAGCACCAGTAACAGAAACAAAAACAGCGTCAGAAACAGCATCAACAGCAGCACCAGCAACAGTAACAACATCAAAACGAGCAACAGTAACAACAGCAGCACCAGTGACAGTAACAACAGCAGAACCAGTAACAGTAACAACAGCAGCACCAGTAACAGAAACAAAAACAGCGTCAGAAACAGCATCAACAGCAGCACCAGCAACAGTAACAACAGCAACACCAGCAACAGTAACAACAGCAACACCAGTAACAGTGTCAACAGCAGCACCAGCAACAATAAAAACAACACTACAAGCAACAGTAACAACAGCACCACCAGCAACAGTAACAACAGCAGCACCAGGAACAGTATCAACAGCAGCAAAAGCAACAATAACAACAGCACTACCAGCAACAGTAAATACAGCACCACCAGCAACAGTAACAACAGCAGCACCAGGAAGAGTAACAACAGTAGCACCAGAAACAGTAACAACAGCATCACCAGCAACAGTAACATCACCAGCAACAGTAACAACAACAGCAACAGAACAATTCCAGCAACAGTAACAACAACAGCACCAGCAACACTAACAACTACAGCACCACCAGTAATAACTACAGCACCACCATTAACAGTAACAACAGCAGCACCAGTAACAGTAATATCAGCAGTACAGTAACAGTAACAAATGCAGGACAAGTAACAGTAATACCAGCAGCACCAGTAACAGTAACAACAGAAACACCTGCAACAGTAACAACAGCATCACCAGTAACAGTATCAACAGCAGCACCAAAAAAGTAACAACAGCAGCAGCAGTAACAGTAGCAAACAACAGCAGCAACAGTAACAACAGCAGCAAGAGTAACACAATCAGCAACATTAACAGTAACAGTAACCACAGCAGCAGCACCAGCAACAGTAACAGCAGCAGCAACAGTAACAACAGCAGCAACAGTAACTGTAACAACAGCAGCACAAGCAACATTAACAACAGCAGCACCAGCAACAACAGCAGCACCAGCAACAACAGCAGCAGCAGTAACAGCAGCAGCAACAGTAACAACAGCAGCAACAGTAACAATAGCAGCAACAGTAACAACAGCAGCCTCAGCAACAACAGCAGCAACAGCAACAACAACAGCAAAAGTAACAACAGCAGCAACAGTAACAACAACAGCATCAGTACCAGTAACACAACAGCACCAGTAATAACATTAGAAACAGTAACAACCGCAGCAACAGTAACAACAGCAACAGTAACACCAGCAGCAACAGTAACGACAGCAGCAACAGTAATAACCGCAGCAATAGTAACAAAAGCAACAGTAACACTAGCAGCAACAGTAACAACAGCAGCAACAGTAACAACTGCAGCCATAGTAACAACAGCAGCATCAGGAACAACAGCAGCAACATCAAGAACAGCAGCAACATCAAGAACAGCAGTAGCAGTAACAGCACCAGCACCAACAACAGTAGCACCAACAACAGTAACAACAGCATCACCAGTAACAGCAGATGCACCAGTAGGAGTAAAAACAGCAGCACCAACAACAGTAACAATAGGACCACTAGAGAGAACAACAGTACCAACAACAGTAACAACAGCAGCAATAGTAACAACAGCAGCACCAACAATAGTAGCATCAACAGTAACAACAGCAGCAACAGTAATAACAGCGGCACCAGTAACAAAATCAGCAACAGTAGGAACAACATCAGCACAAGGAACAGCAGCCGCACCAGCACCAGCAACATTAACAACAGTATCACCAGTAACAACAGATGCACCAGTAAGAGTAAAAACAGCAGCAGCAGCAACAGTAGCAACAAGACCACTAGTACCAACAACAGCACCAACAACAGTGACAACAGTAACAATGGTAATAACAGCAGCACCAGCAACATTAACAACATCACCACTAGTAACAACAACAGTACCAACAACAGTAACAACAGAAGCAATAGTAACAACAAAAGCACCAAAAACAGCAGCAGCAACAGTAACAACAGCAACAACAGTAACAACAGCAGCAACAGTAACAACAGCGGCAGCAGAACAAGGAACAGCGCCGCACCGTCAACAACACCAGCAATAGTAACAACACCAGCAACAGCGATAACAGTAACAACAACAGCAACGCCAAAAACAGCAGCAGCAGTAACAGCAACAGTAACAACAGCAGCAACAGTGACAACAGCAGAAACAGTAAGAACAGCAGTGCTAGCAACAACAGCAGCAACAGTAACAACAGCAGCAACAGTAACAACAGCAGCAGCAGCACCAGTAACAGTAACAACAGCAGCACCAGCAACAGTAACAACAGCAGCACCAGCAACAGTAACAACAGAAGCAACAGTAAGAACAGAGGGAAGGAGCAAGACTTACTGGGTACTCTCGCTGTTGATGCTGAAGATGCCCCACCGTGCCCAGCTGTGTTCGATGTGCCATGACCTCCACAATCCAATTTCATTGTAGGCAGCCAGATGCAGTGTCTGGCGCGAGGGCTGCGTCAGCTGGTGCAGTGCCTCTGTCCCTGTCACAGATGGTTATAAAGCCCTCTGTCCCTGTCACAGATGGTAATATAGCCCTCCATCCCTGTCACAGATGGTAATATAGCCCTCCGTCACTGTCACAGATGGCAATATAGCCCTCCGTCCCTGTCACAGATGGTAATATAGCTCTCTGTCCCTGTCACAGATGGTAATATAGCCCTCTGTCCCTGTCACAGATGGTAATATAGCCCTCCGTCCCTGTCACAGATGGTAATAAAGCCCTCCGTCACTGTCACAGATGGTAATATAGCCCTCCGTCCCTGTCACAGATGGTAATATAGCCCTCCGTCCCTGTCACAGATGGTAATATAGCCCTCCGTCCCTGTCACAGATGGTAATATAGTCCTCTGTCCCTGTCACAGATGGTAATATACCCCTCCGTCCCTGTCACAGATGGTAATATACCCCTCCGTCCCTGTCACAGATGGTAATATAGTCCTCTGTCCCTGTCACAGATGGTAATATACCCCTCCGTCCCTGTCACAGATGGTAATATAGCCCTCCATCCCTGTCGCAGATGGTAATATAGCTCTCCATCCCTAGCCCAGCAAACACAAAACGTTTCCAAACCTTCACATATCTCTTCCTATAGGTGTAGGAATAACTTGCATTGAGAATGGTGCAGGAGAGAATTTGAGAAACTTTTAATCCAAAAATCCAAACACATAGGTTTTATAATAAAAAAAATTTCTAGAACTATTTTGTTCCTAATGTATTACAAATAGTTTTTACATGTTTAAATATAAAATTGATGGTGTTTTTTGTCAAATTCATTAATAAATTGTGAATGATATTTAATGGCTGAATGAAACCTTCAAAATGCATTTAGTTATTCTATGATCAGAAAAAAGTATCTTTTTCCAAATTTTCTAAAAATCGCTCTTTTTAACGCAATTTGACTCCTTATGCATTCCACTAAACACTAATATCATGTTTAAATATAAAATTTATGTATTATTCCATAAAATAATTTATATAAATTGTAATTGTTGCTGGAAAGTGGTGTGAAACATTCTGAAAACTTTTTGTTGTCTTATATATTGGCTTTTAATTTGTCTTGTCTTATATATTGATCTTATATAATGTTTTTAAGATTAACATTCATCAACCCTTAAAATCTTGTGTTATCTTGCAGGTGCAAAATGTGGGAATCTTTAAGAACAGTATCTATATGATAAATGGCATTTTCCCTAACTCAAACAATGTAGGGTTTATTATTTTACACATATATCTAATGACTCTTAGATGTTTACATTCTCTGAAGTATAGTTGTAAAGGCTGTGTCCATCACTCTCACCACAGATTCTTAAACTCCTCTGCATGTTCAACTAAAATTGTTTCCATTCTGAATCTCCATGGATATTTGTATCCAAAATGAAACCAATATGGTTTCCTTCAGCAGCCAGCACATTTGCTCATTCATTTCCACAGATTCCAACATGGTAGGGGATTCACAGAAATTTGGCTATTCATATTGTTATATAATATAGTGCTCCTGCAATCTGAAGCTGTTTCGGCCCTCCAAGCCAGTCACCCAACAACAACAAACCATAGACCGCCTCCTTGAATCGTCGACGAACAACAACCAAGAAATTCTCAACTTACAAACTGCTGCAAATGATGCAATGGATAAAATACATAAGATTCAGGCCGAGGAAACCAACTCAGCTCAAAGTGACTTCCTTCAAAAGCTGGAAAAACAAATCAATCTCCTTCAGATTCACCAGGCAGCTTCCGAAGATGACCAAGAGCAGCAACAACTTCATGACTCCCTGATAATTAGCTCTACTAATCTACCTGATAAACAACAAGGTGAGAATTGTTGTAACATAGCCCACACCCTAATTAATTCAAAGATCAAAGTCAATGTTGATATCAAATCAGCGATCAGGATAGATAAAAACAGTTCCCGAAACAGTAGGAGAATGCTCATCAAACTTGCAAATCCCTCTGTTAAGTTTGACCTCATACAATCAGCTGCTAAGTAAAAAACCAACCTCTATAAAAATGAGTGCCTAACAAAGCAGCGTGGATCCCTCCTTTTCAGGCTGCGTAAAATTCGCAAACTAAACCCTGGTCTTATCAAGAAGTGCTACACTAGGAATGGAACGATCATTGCAAAGAAGGAAAGTGCAGGAAAAAGATATGAAATAAAGTGTGACCAACAACTACTGGCCTTCTTTAGTGATTATGGTATATCTGAAACCTGAACCCGACCAATGCCAATACTTAAAATAACTCTTTGAGTGCCTGAGCCTAACCTAACTTAATCTAACTTTGTCCAAGGTGCTGTCTCTGCCTTACCATTTACCTAATGTTCTCTCATTCATATAATTTCCTAAGTAATCAGTCAAGTCTCCATGCACTTATGCAAGCATCTACCTCAGTATCATTGTAAAATTTTACTCTTAAATCTAATCTTACCCTATTTTTTTTAAATTTTAAATTTAATTGTACTGATTTATGTCATTTATTGAAATTAACTATTGATCTCATATTGTTCTCTTAATTAAGTTCAGACTAATTATAGGTTAAAAATTAAGCTAAATAAAATTAATTATCTTTAAGATTATCTTACTTTACAATTATCATTTGTCAATTTTTTATATATTCATCTTGACAGTCTTTACTGATTTTTTGTTCTCTCCACCAAACTTGTGTATCCTTCATGGCTCTCTAGTGATCTTTATTCTACTTCTAATTGTTTCAATTCTTTTGTATACTTGCATTTATTGTTGTGTTTTGCTATAATTATTCTCTAATTATAGCAGACTTAGTATTTATGTAAGCATTTACCTCAGTGTCTTAGTAAAATCTTGCTCATGAATATAATCTTACCCTGTTATTTTTTTTTAATTTTTAAATTTAATTGTAATTTGATTTATACATCATTTATTGTAATTAATTATTGAGCTCATTTTGTTTTCTTAAGTTCATACAAATTATAGGTTCACAACTAAGCTATATTAAATAATTTATTTTTAAGATTATTTTTACTTTACGATTATTATTTGTCTCTTTATTTTTTTGCTATATATTATTCTTGTCAGTCTACTGATTTTTTCTTCTCTCTTAACCTAACTACTGTATCCTTCCTGGCTATCTACGGGGATCTTTACTCTACTTCTAATTGTTTCTATTTTTTGTGTACCTACGTTTATTGTTGTTTTTTGCTATAATTACTTTCTATTTACAGCAGATTTAGTATTTAACTGATCCTGTAATTGCTTATCTTATTGTATCGTGACATTATTGTATCTATATGCTTACTGATATTCATCCTGATCGAAATCTTCTGTCCCATATCCACACAAATTACACAGCAAATCTTGCAAAAAAGCAAACTCCTAAATAGCACCTGCTTATCAGTTTACAACCAAAATGTTAGGTCACTTGGTAAACATTTTGATGATATAAATGCACTACTCACAGCACTAGGTACTAAATTATCATTCATCATTTTAACAGAAACTTGGCTAAGTAATGACTATACCCAACTCTACAATTTAGCTGGATATAAAGCCATTCATAACTGCAGGCCTAATAAAAAAGGACGTAGCACAGCAATATATTACGAAGATATCTTCCTCAGCAATAGTGTCATTAGTGATAGAGACGACTATTGTGAATATACCTTTGCCAAGTTCTCCAATAAATCCCTTAAATTCTCCCTGACTACTGGTGCCATCTATAGATTTCCTAATACCAACATAGCTTCATTCTCAGACAACATAAGGAATCTTATCATAAATAACAATCTCAACAAAAATCACATCATTCTGGGAAGTGATTTCAATATTGAGCTGGGTCTTCAAAACAACCCTCAAGTTGATTAATACCGTAACAGCATGCACTCCTTTATGCTAATTCCCACAATCACCAAGCCCACCCGAGTCACTCAAACATCTGCCACTACCCTGGATCACTTATGGACTAATATAACAGCTCCCCTTACATCTGGGGTGATCTATGACAGAACAACTGACCACTATCCTACCTTCCTCATAGCAAATATGGACATAACACCCCCAGAAAGCAAGAAACTCTCATTCAGTTTACACAGGGAATCAGCTTTAGGCAATCTCTCTAATGCATTTCACAATATCAACTGGGAATCTGAATTTAATAATACACAGGATATAAACTCATTAACTAACCTCTTTCTCTCCAAAACTCTAAGCCTCTAAAACACTCACTGTCCCCTCCTTACCAAACAAGTAAGTGATAAAAGAAAAAATAACCCGTGGCGCACAAGTGGCATAATTAAATCAATCAATAAAAAACATGAATATGAAAAGAAATTTAGGAGTGGTCTAGTTACAAAGGAAGTAGTTAAAAGGTACTCGTCAGTGCCTACCAGTATCATAAGAAAAGCTAAACTTTCATATTATGAGACTAGATTCAAAGAAGCAAAAGGCAACATGTAAAGCACATGGAATACCATCTCTAATATCTTAGGAACTAAACAACACTCCCACAACCAGGTAACACTCTCTAAGGATGGCCTTACACCGTCATCTGATTTAGAAATGGTGAATGAATTTAATAGCTTCTTTTCATCGGTTGGTGCTAACCTTGCCAGTAAAATCCCACCGACTCAGACACATATCTCTCAGGCAGCTATCCAAACTCTCTTCTCCTTTCACCAGTCAGCCCGACAGATGTTGTGTCCATCATACACTCACTAAAAACCAAAGCTGGGAACATCAGTGAATTCCCATCCATTATATACAAGACCGCCTCCCATGCTCTTGTGCCACCTATAGCTCTGCTGTTCAACAAATCTTTTGAGTGTCATACCTTCCCTAATATCCTTAAAAAAGGAAGAGTAACGCCAGTTCATAAAGGAGGTAATCCGGCAGACATAAACAATTATAGACCAATATCAAACTACCCATACTATCAAAAATATTTGAAAAAATTATCTACAAACAGCTCTACTCCTATCTCGTAAAATTCGACATTTTTAGCCCCTGTCAGTTTGGCTTCCGTTCCCAAAGGAGTACCAACGATGCAGTTATTAGTCTCCTTGATATAATTTACTCAGCCCTTGACAAAAATGAGTTTCCGATTGGACTCTTCATTGACCTGAGAAAGGCCTTTGATACTGTTAATCACAATTACCTCTTACGTAAGCTCCATCATTATGGAATCCGAGGCCATGCACTGGACTATATCCAATCCTATCTTAATGATAGATACCAATGTGTAGCCATCAATAATATAACCTCTCCCACTCTACCAATTACCATTGGAGTGCCACAGGGCAGCATCTTGGGACCTCTCCTATTTCTTATATACATCAATGATCTGCCTAATGTCTCTAACATTCTGAAACCTATTTTGTTTGCTGATGATACTACCCTCATCTACTCTAACCCCAACCCACATACACTAAATAATGTTGTTAATAATGAACTAAAAAAAGTCCACTTATGGATGTCAACCAACAAACTAACACTTAACATAGAAAAGACCTACTACATCTTATTTGGAAGCAAATCTACAAATGCAATTCGCATCTTCTTCAACGGCGGCTTCAACTTGCGATTGATGCCGTGTCGTCTTGAGCCACCGATCATGGCTTCAGGTTCTCTACGTCTAAGACGTGTGCTATGACTTTTAATCGGAAGCGTGTCGTTCTTTGTCCTTCTTTGTCGCTATATGGTCATCCCATTGTGTACAAGGATTCCGTTTAACTTTTGTGGTTAATGTTTGACACTCGTTTGTCTTGGTCGCCCCATATCTCTTACCCCCGAGTTGAATGCTCTAAGGCTCTTACCCTCCTTTTGGTATTGTCCCATACTTCTTAGGGAGCGGATAGGCGCACTTTCCTTGCTTTACATTCCTCTCTCGTCCTGTCTAAACTCGATTATGGTTGCCCTGCTTTCTTGGCTGTTTCTCCTTCAACTCTTCGCTGTCTTGATGCTTTGCACCATACTGGGATAACTTTCGTTCGACTCCCGTCCACAGCTTGTATGTTGACACTGGCTTCCAATCTCTCCAGGACCGCCGTGATCGCTACTGTCTTCGCTATCTTGGGCGGTACTTGCAACATCCTTCCTCTCGCCTTTGTCGTGCATTAACTTTTACCCCTCTGGAGGTTCCTGTTCCTCTTCCCAACCACCTTCTTTCTGTCCAGTTATCTCGCTTACAGGATTCTCTTTCATTTTGTATTTCTAATATTTCTCCTTGTGTTGTTCCTTCCTTGCCCCCGTGGAGAGTCCCCATTCCAAAGTTTTATACGTCCATAACCCGCATCACTAAAGCTTTTACCCCTCCTACAGTTCTGAAACTCCTTTTCCTTGAGCAATTTTCTTCGCTCTCCCGCTCCGTTTCCATCTTCACCGATGGGTCTAAGTCTGCGAACGGTGTAGGCTACTCTGTTATTTTTTCTGACAGCACTTATATGTGTCGCCTACCTCCAGAGACTAGCATCTACTCAGCGGAACATTATGCTATTCTTTATGCTCTTCGTCTCCTGCTTTTTCGTGTCAATCTTCCTTTGTAATTGTCGTTGACTCTCGTAATGCCCTCATGGCTCACGGCTCCTTTAACCCGGTTCATCCAGTGGTTGTCGAGATTTAGCATTCGCTGTTTCTTATTTCCAGTAAATTTAAGTCAGTTGAGTTTTGTTCGGTTCCAAGCCATATTGGAGTCTCTTTAAATGAGCGTGCGGATGCTGCTGCTAGAGAAGCTGTCCACTCCTGTCCTATCTCCTGTAAAGGTATTTCTTATTCCGAATTTAACCCAGTTATTCACTCCTCCATCCTTACCTGTAGGCAGGATTGTTGGTCTTCTTTTACCGGTAACAAACTGCGTGCTCTTAAAAGTAGTGTGTCCTTGTGGCCATCCTCCTACCACCGTAACCGGCGATGGGAAACGGCTCTTGCGAGGTTGTGTATTGGCCATACATGCTTGACTCACGGTCACTTAATGGAGCACCGCACTGCTCCATATTGCCCAAATTGCATTGTCCCACTTACAGTCATGCATATCCTTCTTGAATGTCTTGACTTCCAGGGCGAGCATGTGTTTTGTTTTTCTACCATCCCTCACAGTGACTTGTCCCTTGATGGAATTCTTGGTGAATCGGATACTTTTGATATTGGTCGCCTTATGCGTTTCTGTTCCCATATTGACATCCTTGGTGATATTTAGTGCCCTCTGATTATTCCGCACATTTTATGGTGCTACATAGCCTTTCCAGTTTGGTGCCTTCTTTTGATAATTACTTACTTACTCTTCTGTCTTCCACGGACGTGAGGTAGTGTTCCAGTAGGATCTCCTCGTAGCTCATACCTCTCAGTTCTGAGACTACTCCTGTGGCATATTTTTTAACCTTCTCTAACTTTCTTTTGCTTTTAACTAGGTATGGACTCCAGGCTGGAGCTGCATACTCAAGGACTTTCCTGACAAAAGGGGTATACAAGGTTCAGAATGATTCCTTACACAAGTTTCTAAATGCAGTTCTTATGTTGGCCAATCAAGCATACACCGCTGATGACACCCTTATGATTTGGGCTTATAGGGGACAAGGGGCTTATGGGGGACATCCTTATGATTTGGGCTTATGGGGACAAGTTCGGTGTGATATTAACACCCAGATCTTTGACTCCTGCAGGATTTCACCTCCCAGATGGTACCTTGTGTTCGGCCACCTGTTCCCTTCGCCTAATTTCATTACTTTACACTTTCCCTGAGTTAAACTTTAGTGGCCATTTTATAGATCATTCCTCCAGTTTGTGCAGGTCGTCCTGTAGTCTCTGTCTATCTTCACCTGTCTTAATTCTGGTCTGTAGTTCAGTACCTCTTGCCTATCACCCTTTTTGTATATAAGGATTATATTAATGTCTTTCAGCTTTCCGATAGATCTCCCGTTTCCAATAAGCTGTTATATTAAATTGAAAGTGGCACACTAATTGATTCTGCACCCTCTTTTAGTATCAAGGGTGAGATTCAGTCAGGCCCAACAGCCTTTGTCACATTCAGCTCCAACAGATTCCCTTTGACCTCATCATTGGTGAGGTCAAATTCATCCAAGGTTGCTTGGTTTATCGCTTCCTCATTTAGTGCAGGGACTTCTTCTTGCTCAATTGTGAAGACTTCCGGAATCTCTTGTTGAGTTCTTCAAACACCTTTCTGTCATTCTCTGTGTATCTGTTCTCCTTTCTCAGTTTCATCACTTGTTCTTTCACGGCTGTTTTCCTCCTGATATGGTTGAGGAGCAGTTTTGGTTGGGTCTTGGCTCTACTCGCAATGTCATTTTTATGCTGACTCTGCTTCTCTCCTCACTCTGAGGTACTCATTCGTGACCCTCTGGTATCTCTCTCTGCTCTCTGGTGTTCTGTTATTCCTGTAGTTTCTCCATGTTCTTGAACTCAATTGCATCGCTACCTTACATTCCTGACTGAACCATGGATTCTTCTGTTGCTTTTCATTTTTCTTCTTATTGGCAAGTATATATACAAATTCCATGACTCTTTTGGGTGACGTAGTCCATCATATCCTGAACAGTCTTTGCTCTGGGTTCTGTTTTCCATGGTATTCCCGTTACGAAGGCATGGGAGTATTGGGGTGTCACAGAGGGTAATATAGTCCTCCATCCCAGTCACAGATGGTAATATAGCCCTCCGTCCTTGTCACAGATGGTAATATAGCCCTCCGTCCTTGTCACAGATGGTAATATAGCCCTCCGTCCTTGTCACAGATGGTAATATAGTAGTCCGTCCCAGTCACACATGGTAATATATTCCTCCGTCCTTGTCACAGATGGTAATATAGCATTCCGTCCCTGTCACAGATGGTAATATAGTCCTCCGTCCTTGTCACAGATGGTAATATAGCCCTCCGTCCCTGTCACAGATGGTAATATAGCCCTCCGTCCTTGTCACAGATGGTAATATAGCCCTCCGTCCTTGTCACAGATGGTAATATAGTCCTCCGTCCCTGTCACAGATGGTAATATAGCCCTCCGTCCTTGTCACAGATGGTAATATAGCACTCCGTCCCTGTCACAGATGGAAATATAGTCCTCCGTCCCTCCTCCATACACCTATACAGTATTGTATTACACTCACTCTCCCTACAGTTCCCCAAAATCTCCTCCATACACCTATACAGTACTGTATTACACTCACTCTCCCTACAGTCCCACCAAAACTCCGTCATACACCTATACAGTATTGTATTACACTCACTCTCCCTACAGTCCCACCAAAACTCCGTCATACACCTATACAGTATTGTATTACACTCACTCTCCCTACAGTCTCACCAAAACTCCGTCATACACCTATACAGTATTGTATTACACTCACTCTCCCTACAGTCTCACCAAAACTCCGTCATACACCTATACAGTATTGTATTACACTCACTCTCCCTACAGTCTCACTAAAACTCCTTCATACACCTAAACTGTACTGTATTACACTTTCACTTCCTACATTCTCACCCAATCTCCTCCATACACCTATACAGTATTGTATTACACTCACTCTCCCTACAGTCAATCTAATACTGTTAGGTATATGGAGGAGTTTTGGTAGGACTGTAGGGAGAGTGAGTATAATACATTCCCAATCGACTTGAGAATGGTCCAGGAAGGACCGAAACGTCGTTGTCCCTTCACCTTCTAGTGTGTGGTCTGGTCTGTTACCAATCGTTCGTTACGGCTCGTGACCCTACAACAGCCAAACTTTAAATGTCTAGGGTTACTACAACTATTGTTGTCTAAAGCGGGTCACCAGTGTAACCCCATGATTGATAACAGGCACTTAGTGAAATTTCTTCTTTAGGACTGAAGAAATATACATATAAATTTTAATATATATATTAACAATATAATCAAAATTATGTCAAGTACAGATGGACAAGATCAATTATATAACAAAATCAGAAATACTGTTTCTCCCAGACTATATATCTACTAATGACACAACAGGAACTCTCAGACTTAACTCCCACATGTTATCCCTCCTGGTCCCTTGAAGCTACTGACTCTCGCGCCATCTCTACCCATAATTCTCTCCCGTCTGCCTCATCCAGGATGAGGGATGGAAAATAAAGACTTTTTAATATTTAAAACTAATTGAACAACCACTTGTTCTCAAAATACATAAGAATGCAAATAAAATATAATTGTTACTTTCAAAATATATAAGTTACAATGCCACCTGCTTAATTACAGTAAATTAACATATATATAAATATTAAAAGTGACATCTGGAACTCCCATAACTGAACAGGTCCAGCAATTCTAATTTCCCGAATCTAACAGGTATTAGACGTGTGAAGAGCAACCGCGCTCCTGTCCCCACTGATATTGCCACACCACACGATAATTTACAAAAATATAATATATTTACATATACAGGTAATGATGAAATGGAACAAAATAAGTTTATTTAAATTTATATACGTATCCAGCTAGGAGTACATAACATGGTCAACATAATTTAGCCACGTTATTGTGACTCATCGCCTACAGTACTGTATAAGTGTTTGGAGGAGTTGTGGTGGGACTGTAGGGAGAGTGAGTGTAACACAATACTGTATAGGTGTTTGGAGGAGTTTTGGTAGGCCTGTACGGAGAGTTAGTGTAATACAATAGTGTTTGTGGTCAAGACCGGATGGGCTGTGACTGGCTAGGCCAGTCCCCATCAGTCTCTATCTCGCTGTGGGTCGGCCAGCACCTCAACCCGAATCTCCACTCTAACCTTTTATCTCTGTCGCATTCACTGTGTCTCACCCTCTCTGTCTCTCTACTACTCCATCTTTCTCTCCTTGTATCTGTCTGGCTATGTTCATCTCTCTATCTAGTGCCAGACAGACCACCGGAACAATACCTAACACAGTGCAGAGTTACAAATCCATTAAGATTTCAACTTAGATTCAACAGGGCAGAAGAAGTTGTTAAACACATATGGCAAAATCTTACTGAAGCGACCATACGAGTCATAAATACGTATACTCCGCCCAATTGAAACAGAAACAAGCAACACTTAGTGGGTCAGTCAGAGGCTTAGGGCCCCGCGCAGGAATATCTCTGCGAAAACATATCTCTATTTCATTGTGTCTGTTCCCCCTGTCTCTCTCTCTCTGCTACTCTGTATCTGTATTTTTCTTTCCATCTCTTTGTCTCTTTCACTGTGTCTCTCTCCCCTCTGTGTCTCTACCAATCTGTCTTGCTGTTGATCTCTCTGTCTGTCTTTCTTTGCATATCTACCTCTCTCTCTCTCTTTTAACTAAAACTAGGCTTCATATGGGCTGTCAAATGACGTACCTAGTGAAACTGCAAGCAATAGCTGTTATCCTACCTCAGCTCATCTGAAGCCTGTTCCTTGAAACTCATTTATTTCATGAGAATGTACTTTGAAACTATCACACAGGGAACTATCATAAAATAGCTATCATAAGGAAACTGGTGAAAGTGCAAGCAAGGGCTGTTATCCAACCTCATTTATGTTGGAACCTATTCCTAAAGGCCATTTTATTTCATAAGCCTGTTATATGCATCAGTAGGAATAGCCTTTATTCATTAACACCATTAGGAAACAATCATATAAGAAACAGGATGAACCTGTAGGCAACTGTGTGTCAGAGTCTTCATGTGATGAGTTGACCTGATCTCCCGTGTATCATCCTGTTGAGTGAACAAGTTCCAGATTCGAATCAGCCTAGGAATGAATGATCGCTGATGGAGTGATGTTCTTGAAAAAGGCAGCTCCAGCACGAGACTATTTAAGGTTTTTAGCCAAGTTCTACTGGTTGCAACTACTGGTATTCCACGGAGTTGGGCCAGGTGCGGAACTTTGAGTATGTTGGCCTTGTACATAACAGTAAGACCACCAATGTCACGACGGCGTTGCAGGCTCTGATGTTTAGACCGTGCCCACCAACTTGGTCAAGACTAGAGATGAGCCTTCATGCCTGACTCTCCATTTTGTCCAACAGTCTGATGAATGATGGGGGCAGACGATCCAGGAACGGAGTGCATGCTCTAGATGAGAGCGAACTAGTGCTTCATATAAGGTTTTGCATCCCTTGCTGTCAAGAAGGAGTTAGATGCGCCGTAGGGCTGTAAGTTTCCTGGCTGCCTTTTGAGCTAGATTTAGCACGTGGCTATTCTTTGTCATCGAAGAGTCGAACTTCATTCCTAGAGTTCACATTTCATCTGTGAACTCTAGGGTTTTGCCACCCATTTTGCAATCCTGTCCGATTTGCCATGTGCAGTCTAATTATCATCATCGCTGGTGCCTTCTCAGCCGCAAATGTAACCTGCCATCTCCTACTCCAGGTATAAATCTGTGAAAGTCGGTGATTGATGATTCTTGCAGCACTTGGCCTTTCTTAATTTCTGTATGTGAAGTTTAGGGTGCAGTCATCAGCATAAACTTGAGCTTCATGAATGATATGAAGTTTATCGTTGAAATTAACATGCCACAGCAGAGGGCCAAGCAAACTACCCTGTGAAACGCTGGCGCCAATTGAGTGGCTTTTGCTTTCTGCTCCATTGAGGACTTCCCTTAGAGTCCGTTCTTGAAAGTAGTCTTTTATTATCTCTAAGATGGAGCCTGACATGCCTAGTGTTTGAAGCTTCATTATTAATCCAGAGTGCCAAACCCGATCATAGGCTGCTGCTATGTCTAGAGAAATAACACAGCTGGTCTTGGACAAATCCAGTTAATGATGCCACTTAGTGGAGAGATTTAGCAAGAGATCTACAACAGATCGGCCTTTTATAAAACAATACTATTGATCAAATAATAGTCGTTCCTCTCCTTCTGTTTCATCTCTTTTTCTCTCCTTTTTCTGGCTCTCCTTCTGTTTCTCTACGTCTCTCTCCCTTTCTATCTCTGTCTGTCTGTCTGTCTGTCTGTCTGTCTGTCTGTCTGTCTGTCTGTCTGTCTGTCTGTCTGTCTGTCTGTCTGTCTCCTATCTGCCTGTTTTTGTCTCCTCTGTGTCTATTTCTCTCTCTCCTCTATTCGTCTCTCCTTCTTTCTCTCCTCTGTATGTTTCTCTTTCTCTCTCTGTATGTCTCTCTTTCTCTCTCTGTATTTCTCTGACACTTTTTCTCTCTCCTTCTCTGTCTCTGTTTCTCTCCTTCTGCCTGCCTCTCTACTAATTCCGTCTCTGTTTGTCTCCTTGTATCTCTTTCTGTATCTTTTCCTTTGTGTGTGTCTATTTCTCTCTCTGTCTCACTCAATCTCGCTTTTTCGATCTTCCCTCTCTCCGTATCTTATTTATTTTTTGTATCTGCTTCTGTCTCTCTTCTTTTCTATCTGCTTCTGTCTCTCTTCTTTTCTGTCTGTCTCTTTCTCTCTTCCTATCTTTCTGTCTTTATCCTTCTCTCTCATAGACTCTCTCTCCCTCTCTCTCTATCTCTCCCTCTCTCTCTATCCCTCCCTCTCTCTCTCCCCCTCTCTCTCTCTCTCTCTCTCTCTCTCTCTCTCTCTCTCTCTCTCTCTCTCTCTCTCTCTCTCTCTCTCTCTCTCTCTCTCTCTCTCTCTCTCTCTCTTTCTCTCTTCCACTCGATCTTCTCTATCTCTTTCGTATTTTCCCTGAATCGGTCTCTTCTTCTTTCTCTTCCAAAATCTCGCTCCTTCTCTCTCTCTGTAATTCTAGGTATCTCCCCCTCCCCCCCTCTCTCTCTCTTGGTCTCTTTCCTTCTCACTCTCCATCTGTCTCCTCTCTCTCTCTTTCTCTGTCTCCTTCTCAGTCTCCTCTCTCTCACTCTACTTCTCTCCTCTCTCTCTCTCTCACTCCTTTTCTCAGCTCTCTCTCCCTCTCTCTCTCTCTCTCTCTCTCTCTCTGTCTGTCTGTCTGTCTGTCTGTCTCTCTCTCTCTCTCGTTTCTCTCTCTCTCGTTTCTCCCTCTCTCTCTCTCTCTCTCTCTCTCTCTCTCTCTCTCTCTCTCTCTCTCTCTCTCTCTGTTACTCTCTCTGCATCTCTCTCCTTCTCCCTTTTCCTTCCTATCTCTGTTTTTCTCTCTTTCTGCATCTGTTTTCTCTCTCTCTCTCTCTCTCTCTCTCTCTCTCTCTCTCTCTCTCTCTCTCTCTCTCTCTCTCTCTCTCTCTCTCTCTCTCTCTCTCTCTCTCTCTCTCTCTCTCTTTCTCTTTCTCTTTCTTTCTCTCTCTCTCTCTCTCTCCAAACGCAATAGAGATAATTATACCTAATAATTCCAATAATTAATGATTAGCATTAACGTTTAAAAAATCTTTGCTCTAAAACATCATATGATAATTAAAATAGTTTTCTTAAACGTTATGGCCTTACATTTTAGATAGTTTTAATAAATTCTCTAAAAACGTGAATAAAATGTAATTTAATTAAAACATGATTAAAACAAGAAATGTCGTTTGTAAACGTTTTGAAAACGGGAAAATGTTTGTTGGGAGGCAAGTGACTGAATTCTGGTGAGAATAAATGTAAAAATGACAGTGAATAATTGAGTAAGAGTGAGTGAGTGAGTCTTCAGGAGACATGATGGTGGGAAGACACCAGACAGTACCAACCTGCGTTTGCCCGAAACACTATGCGTACTAGTGGCTGTAGGTATTGTATGTATTAGCTCTATCTATAAATCAATCAGAATGTTTGTAACTCTGCATCTATGTATATACTTTTCCTAAATAAAATATTATTATTATTATTATTATTATTATTATAACCTCAGTATTTCCACTTACCTAACCAATACTCTGTGGAGGCGTTACCAAAGCCGGTCCTGTAGGCCTCCCAGTCTCTGGTAAAGTTCACCGCAGGAACAACTCTTGTGTCTCTCTGGAGGAACACCGTCCATCCTCCTGAAGAACAAGTGTTTGTCAGGTTCATTATGCCACATAACACCTGAAGACTTTCTAAAACACTTTGCTTATATTAGTATAAGGAAAAATACCATAATAAATTAATTAATGAAGTGTCATAATTTCATCTCCCAATTCTAACAATTAACAGAAATTAAGGCATTGCTCAAATTTCAAAATGACACTGATAGTGTCACCAGTGTTTCCCATGGTGGGTGATAGTGGTGCTGGTAGTGTCACTATGGTGGGTGATAGTGGTGCTGGTAGTGTCACCATGGTGGGTGATAGTGGTGCTGGTAGTGTCACCATGGTGGATGATAGTGGTGCAGGTAGTGTCACCATGGTGGATGATAGTGGTGCAGGTAGTGTCACCATGGTGGATGATAGTGGTGCTGGTAGTGTCACCATGGTGGGTGATAGTGGTGCTGGTAGTGTCACCATGGTGGGTGATAGTGGTGCTGGTAGTGTCACCATGGTGGATGATAGTGGTGCTGGTAGTGTCACCATGGTGGGTGATAGTGGTGCTGGTAGTGTCACCATGGTGGGTGATAGTGGTGCTGGTAGTGTCACCATGGTGGGTGATAGTGGTGCTGGTAGTGTCACCATGGTGGGTGATAGTGGTGCTGGTAGTGTCACCATGGTGGATGATAGTGGTGCAGGTAGTGTCACCATGGTGGGTGATAGTGGTGCTGGTAGTGTCACCATGGTGGGTGATAGTGGTGCTTTTAGTGTCACCATGGTGGGTGATAGTGGTGCTGGTAGTGTCACCATGGTGGGTGATAGTGGTGCTGGTAGTGTCACCATGGTGGGTGATAGTGGTGCTGGTAGTGTCACCATGGTGGGTGATAGTGGTGCTGGTAGTGTCACCATGGTGGGTGATAGTGGTGCTGGTAGTGTCACCATGGTGGGTGATAGTGGTGCTGGTAGTGTCACCATGGTGGGTGATAGTGGTGCTGGTAGTGTCATTAGTGTTTCCCATGGTGGGTGATAGTGGTGCTGGTAGTGTCACCATGGTGGGTGATAGTGGTGCTGGTAGTGTCACCATGGTGGGTGATAGTGGTGCTGGTAGTGTCACCAGTGTTTCCCGTGGTGGGTGATAGTGGTGCTGGTAGTGTCACCATGGTGGGTGATAGTGGTGCTGGTAGTGTCACCATGGTGGGTGATAGTGGTGCTGGTAGTGTCACCAGTGTTTCCCGTGGTGGGTGATAGTGGTGCTGGTAGTGTCACCATGGTGGGTGATAGTGGTGCTGGTAGTGTCACCATGGTGGGTGATAGTGGTGCTGGTAGTGTCACCATGGTGGGTGATAGTGGTGCTGGTAGTGTCACCATGGTGGGTGATAGTGGTGCTGGTAGTGTCACCAGTGTTTCCCGTGGTGGGTGATAGTGGTGCTGGTAGTGTCACCATGGTGGGTGATAGTGGTGCTGGTAGTGTCACCATGGTGGGTGATAGTGGTACTGGTAGTGTCACCATGGTGGGTGATAGTGGTGCTGGTAGTGTCACCATGGTGGGTGATAGTGGTGCTGGTAGTGTCACCATGGTGGGTGATAGTGGTGCTGGTAGTGTCACCATGGTGGGTGATAGTGGTGCTGGTAGTGTCACCATGGTGGGTGATAGTGGTGCTGGTAGTGCCACCATGGTGGGTGATAGTGGTGCTGGTAGTGTCACCATGGTGGGTGATAGTGGTGCTGGTTGTGTCACCATGGTGGGTGATAGTGGTGCTGGTAGTGTCACCATGGTGGGTGATAGTGGTGCTGGTAGTGTCACCATGGTGGGTGATAGTGGTGCTGGTAGTGTCACCAGTGTTTACGTTAATAGGTAATTCTTGTACTAGGCATTATAATTTACTAACACTACTAACCAGTAGAGTAGTGATATTAAAATTATTTAACTGAGATGTAGTAGCGCCCGATTTCTTCCTAGAATCATGGCCGTGTTGCATCAGCCAGCCAGCCTCAGGGAATAGTTTCTATTTATTAATGGATCACTCCTTTTTCTCCTCCACTATATGGAGGAGAGAGAGGAGGAGAGACTTCACGCGAGAGCCCTCACAGTTTTGAGGTGTTCAGAAGCTAGCCCATTATCATCCGTCGAATTTAGGAGCATCTGGTTACCTGCGAGCTCCTGATTGATTCTGCAGCTTCTATTATTTGTGGACACTGCGTTTGGCAGGGAATATGTATCTTTACAATTTCATGAACAAATCCACAAGGGCCGTGACGAGAATCCTCATCACGGCCCTTGTGGATTTGTTCATATGATGCATCACGCTATTGTGATTTCTGTGTGTGTTTACAATTTCATATTGGCCATTATAACTTTAGTACATTGGTCCCCTGCCGTTACGCCACACGACAACATCCAAACCCATGTGAGTGCATTTCTTGATCCCCAAACCCATTTAGATTCTGCGATTAAATGTATGAGTAGATGATTTGACGTGGAAATTATATAAGATTTGCCTTTCAACATGGAATTAACTGCAAGAGAGACGAGTTTCTACTTACATGTTCACATGTTTCTAGAATACTGCTGACTCGGACAAGAATAAACGGGTTGTCGCTGTCGGATGTTATCCTCATTCACCTCTGACAACTAAGCTGTTTTCTTGTTACATTTTGTAGTTAGCTAATAGACTTATTTTCTCAGTGAATTTAATGTTAGAATGATTTATTTATTATTAGAAATATATTAAGTTCATATTATTTATCCCCAAGTTGTAGGGTGTATGGATTTAGTTCTGAATTAATATAAATATTCATTGCGTTAAAACTATGTGATTTAATTTATGCATTATTATTGGAGATCGATAAGCCACTGGTTCTCTCATTTTTATATAAATATTGGTCCTTCGAAATATTTAGTATTATTCTTCCGTAGAATTAAAACCTCCCCCACAATAGTGGTACTGATAGTGTCACCGGTGTTTCCCATGGTAGGTGATAGTGGTACTGATAGTGTCACCAATGTTTCCCATTCTTGGAAATATCCAACACTTATTTTTCATTTATAGTACTTCGATAAATCATCCTTGTACTAACAATTATAATTTACTAATAATACTAATCAGTAGAGTAGGAATATTAATTCCTTTCCTATTGTGTAATAACTGCACCAAATCTTTCCTACTTTGCTTGTCGATGTAGCATCAGCCACCGAGAGAAAGATAACGTCTACATTTTAGAGAATTGTGTTCACTTCGGCCTTTATTTCAACATTCTTCATTAAGAATTATTAGCTGGTGCTATATTTACCATGATCGAATGGTATAGCATTATTAGCTGAGGATCACTATAAAACAGTATTTATTGTTATCACCTAGATTCATGGAGAAAAGAATTCTCCTATAACCTTTTAAATTTATATGAACTTTGTTTCATATTAATTCTTATCCTGTGAGAATTAAATTAACTCTCTTAATAATAAACCCTATCCTTATTATCTCACATACTTGAAGAAATAATAGGAGAAAAATTCTCCATATCAACTCTCACATCAATCAGACATTCGGCTCGGAGAGCATTATCATGATATGTCTTACTAATAGTTCGTAGATTGTGATCACAGTACTTCGAACTTGTAGGACGCTCGTTATTAGGCCGCATGGACTCGAAATAACACAAATTTGTGCCATTGTGTCAAGAAGGGAGATAGTCTATGCCCCAAAGTGTGTTCCAGGAACGCCTGTTTCGAGAAGTATTCTTGACGTGACTGCCCAAATGCTTACATCTATTTCTGCAATACAGCCAAATAAGTAATTATCAAAAGAAGGCACCAAACCGGGAAGGCTATGTAGCACCATCAAATGTGCGGAATAATCAGAGGGCGCTAAATATCACCAAGGATGCCAATACGAGAACAAAAACGCATAAGGTGAACGATATCAAAAGTATCCGATTCACCAAGAATTCCATCGAGGGACAATTAGTAACAGCGAGGGGCGGTCAGAAAGCAAGACACACGCTCGTCCTGGAAGTCAGGGCATTCAACAAGAATATGCACAACGGTAAGAGGGACAACGCAATTTCGACAATAAAGAGCCGGGCGGCGCTCCATTAAGTGACCATGAGATAAACGAGTTTTGCCTAAACGCAACCGCGCTAGAGCCATTTCCCACCGCCGGGATTACGGTGGCAGGAGGAAGACCACGGGGACACACACAACGCTTAAGAGTATGCAGTTTGTTACCAACAACAGAAGACCAACAACCCTTAGAACGGGCAAGGATGGAGGAATGAATAACCTGATAAAAGTTGGAAGAAGGAATACCTTTACGGGAAATGGGACAAGAGCGGATAGCCTCTCTAGCGGCAACATCCGCACCCTCATTTAAAGAAACACCACCATGGCTGCGAACCAAGCAAAACACCATGGATTTAAATTTACTAGAGACAAGAAACAGCCAATGTTGAAACTCGATGACAATGGGATGGACAGGATTAAAGGACCCGAGAGCCATGAGGGCACTACGAGAGTCAACGACAATCACAAAGGAGGATTGAAAACGAGAAAACACGAGGAGAGCATGGAGAATAGCATAAAACTCTGCTGTGAAGATGCCAGTCTGCAAAAGAAGGCGACACATATAAGTGCAGTCAGGAAAAAGAACGGAGTAGCCCACTCCGTCCACGGACTTAGACCCAACGGTGAAGACGGAAACGGAGCGGGAGTGTGAAGAAAAGTGCTCAAGAAAAAGGCGTTTCAGAACCGTAGGAGGAGTAAAAGCTTTAGTAATGCGGGCAAGGATGTACGAAATTTCGGAAGGGGGGACCCTTCACGGGGGCAAGGAAGAAACAATACGAGGAGAAATATAAGAAAGACGAATGGAAAGAGACCTGTAAGCGAGATAGCCGGACAGAAAGAGGGAAATGGTGAAGAGGAACAGGGCCTACAGGAGGGGTAAAAGTCAAAGCACGACAGAGGCGAGAGGAAGGATGTTGCAAGGACCGCACCAGATAGCGAAGACAGTAGAGATCACGGCAGTCCTGGAGAGATAGAAAACCAGTGTCAACATACAAGCTGAGGGCGGCAGAACGAAAGGCACCAGAACTGAGGCGAAACCAAGAATGGTGCAAAGCATCAAGACGGCGAAGAGTAAAAGGAGAAGCGGACGAGTCAGCAGGGCAATCATAATCGAGTTTAGACAGGACGAGTGAGGAATGTAGAGAAAGGAGCGTACGCCAAAAAAAAATAAAGTATGGGACAAAACCTTAAGGACGGAAAGGGCCTTAGAGCATTCAGCACGGAGGTAAGAGATATAAGATGACCAAGACAAACGAGTGTCAAAGATTAACCCCAGAAGCTTGGAGAAATTCTTGTACACAAGGGTATGTCCATAAAGAGACAAAGAGGGACGAAGAATGACAAACTTTCGAGTAAAATCATAGCACAAGTCTTAGATGCAGAGAACCTGAATCCATGGTCGGTGGCCCAAAACGACACGGCATCAATCGCAAGTTGAAGCCGCTGTTGAAGGAGAGGCGAATCATCACCCCTACAGCAAAGGGTAAGACCGTCTACATAGAGAGTGGAGAAGACGCCAGAAAGAAGGGAGGAAAGAACGCTTCTTGAGAGCAACAAGAAAATGAGTAGTTCTCAGAAAACTACCTTGGGGCACACCCTCATATTGCCGAAAAGAAGCAGAGAGAGTGGTACCAAGCCTCACTCGAAAGGAACGACGAGGGACGAAACTTTGGAGGAAGAGAGAGAGAGTCCTACGAAGGCCAAAAGAATGAAGTTGGTACAGAATATGATACCGCCAGGTAGTGTCATAAGCCTTTTCCAGGTCAAAAAAGCCGGCAACAACGGAGGTCTTCGCAGCAAAAGCAATACGAATATAGACCTCCAAGTTCATCAGGACATCTGTAGTGCTGCAGCATTTGCGAAAACCAAATTGAAAAGGGGAAAGGAGGTGATATTGCTCTAAGAACCACATCAGACGAACGTTAACCATACGTTCAAAGAACTTGCAGACACAATTCGTGAGGGCAATAGGGCAGAAGTGCTTGGGGGAAAACCCGAGAGACCCTGGTTTCCGACCAAGGAGAACAACAGCATCGAGCCAGTCCTCAGAGACTAACGACGACTCCCAGACCCGATTAAACAGACTCGGTAAATACTGAGACAAGCACGGAGGGAGAGGTCGAAGCATCTCATAATGAATGCCATCGGAGCCTGCTGCCGTAGAACCGCAGAGGGCCAGGGCAGACCTGGGGAGCGCACCTGCCCCTCTTCTGCCCAGGGCAGAAGAGGGGAGCGCACCTCAGCAAGGGCAGCAACCGAGAGGGAAGCGGGGGCCTAAAGAAACCCCCATAGCAGGAACAGGGGGCGCAACCACCGAAACGGGGGGGGGGAAGGAGTGAGAGAGTCAGAAGTAGGGGGCCAGGAAGAAAGCGAAGCCTTCTTCCCTGTAGGGGAGGAGGAAGGAGAGGAGCCTGGCTTACACTTCTGACTCAAAGAGACAGGTGTCCCAGCAACAACGTAATGGGCAACAGATTCTAGCATCTTAACAGGAGAAGCAGAACGAGAGCAGACACGATGGCCGTTGGGAGAGTGATGGACATCAGCTCGCACTGGCAGGTGGCGAGGAGAGCCAAAAGGCTGAGGAGAAAGACGGGAAGGAGGATCGGAGGAAAACGAGGAAGAAGACACAGGAGACACGACAGATTGGGTAGAAAGAAGGGGAACCCCCAGACAGAGAGCCATGAGGGGGACCCTTTGGTACAGAACTCAAAGGAACAGAAGTGGCGGCGGTGGGCATGTCTGGGTTTAAGGCCAGGAAACGGTTTTGAGACCGAGGAAGGCGGGAAGGATGAGGAGAGGAAGAGCACAACACGCGAGCATAAGAGACGTTAGTGTAAGGCGAGAGACGGCGAACTTGACGCCTCGCCTCAAGAAATGACAAACGTTCCCCGTACTTCAAGTTGAGAACGGCCGCCTCATGCTTGTAATGCCCACACACGCGCGGGAGAAGGCAGGGTGGGCCTCACCGCAATTGAGGCAGCGAGCCTGGGAAGAAGTGCACTCCGACTTAGAATGACCCTCGTCCCCACAAATAGGACAGAGAGAGACAGTACTGGAGCAGCGGAGGACTCCATGCCCAAACCTCCAGCACTTATTACAGAGTTGCTGTTGTTGTTAAAGATTCGCTACCTTGAACAAAGTTCCAAGTAGCATGGGCTATGGTGAGCCCATAGTATTACAGACTCGAGGAGAGGGAATGTACTCCTAGACAGAACACTTGGCACCAGCAAGAATGACAGAGGGCAGAAGGGTCCTACCACCAGAGGTAATCTTCTCAACCCGAAGGGGCTGACGGCGATGATCACGAGGGGGACGAGTAAACATGTCTACCTGGAGGACAGAATGGCCCTGGGCTTCGAGGATATGCCGATTATCATCGTGTCAGTCCTGTAGATTCCGAACACTAGTTACAACATGGGGCGAGAGGAGTATAGTGCCAACACTGGCATTCAACCGAGCGTTCTTGGAGACCCGGACAGGGGTCTCGCCAAGGCAGGATAAGGCAGCCAAGCAGGAAGCAGCATCCTGAGAAGGAGCAGCAACGACATGTGTATCGAGACTGGTGGGGGTTGAAGGTAACAGAGGCATCTACGGATGCCTATGAGGGAGAAATCGTCAGGAGGCATAGAATCAAGAGGGAGATCAAAGTATTTGGCCCACGAAACAGGACCAAAAAAGGCTTGATACTCATCCGTACGGGAAGGAATCGAGCGAGTGCAGCCGTGGCACGGACGGCGTTGAGAACCCCCAGAGAGAGAGAGGAGATAAAAGGTGCAGTAGTCACAACGAGAAACTGAGCCGTGCCAGGGGACGAGGTGGTCACCACTGGGGGCTTGTGGCTCAACCCAACCACAGAGGAGGGAGTGGAGCCGAGGGGAGTAGTCAGGAGGGCCAAAGGAGGAGCAAGGTTGGGGCCCAATGCAGCAGGGGATACAGAGCCCAGTCTTCCAATACATTCCGACTTGGGGGCTTGGTCGCCCATGAGCTGAGTGGGTACAAGGTACAAGAGGAACATTCACAGACATAAAGACGAGAAGTATCACTTTCATTCACGAATGTGCTCCCACACCCACCATGGAGCCACACTTAGAGGCAGGACACCCAACAAAAAGCTATCGCCGAATATGCCAGGGCCCCCTAGGGGTGCGTCGTGAGTATACACTCCACAAACGCCACCTTAAGAATCGTCAGTCCGTCGAGATCGGGTTCAGTGACGAGAGAGGGATTGACAATAAAAGGTTCCCCTCGCTCGAGACGTTGGGTACTACAGTTCTACGGGTGCATTAGTATGCCTCCTCAAACACTTAAGAATCTAAACAAAAGTAGGTCACAAGAATGATCAAAACAGGCACAAAGTCAGCGGGAAATGACATCGAGAAAGGGGAAGAGGGGGGTGGGGGGGAGAAAAACGTAACAAAAGGAAAAAGCGTCCAGCAGAATTAGAGGACAGCAGCAGGAGCACTGCAATACAGCAAAGCTCTTCTTTATGTTAAATATTAGTAGATTTTTTACTAGGTGTTTACTACCATTTCTCAAATTTGCCATGTGATTTATTACTATACATGAATATTTTTATCTCATAAATTTGATATGCAGTACTATTGAATTAATGGTGCTTTTAACTCATTAGCCAATTTGCACTACATTAACCCCACAAAAGAATGTGGAGTGAGTCGACTCAATATTTTAATGTTATCTACAGTTCACTTAATGTTCTCATTAGTAGTAGTAGGCATCCGTCAATCCCGTGAGGTTATGGAGTTGTGCCCTGGGTGTCTAGTTGTTGTAGTGTAGTTGGATGCAGCGCCTGCTGTGGCACATAGTCTTCTATATTTATACAGGGTAGCTCATTGACATCTTGTCCCATCACCTGTGTCTTCTTCAGGCTGATTGTCAGGCCGAATGCGGAACACGCTGCGGCAAAGTGGTTGAGTAGCTGCTGCAGGCCTTCTGCTGTGTGTGTGGTGATCGCTGCGTCGTCGGCGAAGATGAACTCCCTGAGGATTCGCATCTGTACTTTTGTCTTTGCTCGGAGTCTGGATAGATTATAGAGCTTTCCATCAGATCTTGTATGGAGATAGATACATTCCGTGGTTGTTACAAAGGCATGCTTGACGAGGATCGCGAAGAAGATGCCGAACAGGGTTGGAGTAGGAACACACCCCTGTTTAACACCACTGTTAATGTTGAATGGTTCAAAAGTTGAGCCGTCGTACACGACTGTCCCCTTCATGTCCTTGTGGAACGATTGTACTATGCTGAGTAGGATGGGTGGACAGCCAATTTTGGCCATGATCTTGAAGAGTCCGTCCCTACTCACGAGGTCGAAGGCCTTTGTAAGGTCAATGATGGCAATGTACAAGGCTTTTCTCTGCTCCCTGCACTTTTCTTGAAGCTGTCTCAGGGAGAACACCATGTCAGTGGTCGACCTCTCTGCTCGGAAACCACACTGTGACTCGGGGTACACTCTTTCGACAAGAATCTGAAGCCTGACCAAAACGACCCTAGCGAAGAGTTTGCCAACGACGCTGAGGAGGGATATGCCGCGATAGTTGTTTACATCGCTTTTGTCACCTATATTTTTGTAGAGAGTGATGATGTTTGCATCTCTCATGTCTTGTGGCACCGAGCCCTTCCTCCAGCACTGGCATAGAAGTTCATGAAGCTCTGATTTAAGTGTTCCACGAGCGCACTTGAGAACTTCAGGCAGAATCCCGTTGTCTCCTGGGGCCTTATCTGAGGAAAGTGAATCCACTGCTTTCTCAACTTCTTCCACAGTTGGTTCAAGATCAAGTTCTTCCATGATGGGCAGGCATTCAACTGCATCCAAAGCCTCTATGCTGACCAAGTTCTCTCTGGAGTAGAGTTCGGAGTAATGTTCCACCCAGCGATTCATCTGTTGATCACGGTCTTTAATGATCTCTCCAGTGGCTGACTTTAGAAGAGCCGTCCGGTTTTGTGCAGGCCCTGTTGCCTGTTTGATCCCTTCGTACATGCCTCTTATGCTGCCGACAGTGGGCGCAGTCTGGATGCTGGAACAGAGTCGAAGCCAGTAATCGTTAGCACAACGTCTCGCAGTTTGTTGAACTCTACTGCGGGCAGTACGGAGGGCCTGTAGGTTTCTTTCAGAGAGCAAGTTCTTGTAGGATGAGAAAGCTCATCTCTTTTCCCTCTACGAGGGGTAACAGTTCCTCTGCACTGGCCTCGAACCAATCTGTTGACTTGTTTTGCCTCTTACCAAAGGTGGACATGGTAGTGTTGAAAATAGTGCCCGTGAGATGTAACCACCTCTCACTTGCGCTATCGCAGGGTGGTACAGGAAGGGCATTTACCAGCGCCGCAGTGAATTAACCTCCACCAAGTGAAGGTTACGGGTCCTGTTTACGTTAATGCATGGTCTTCCCTCCTTCTTTGCTCAGTGGATTTTCTGGGGCTGGAACTTTACTCTGCAAACGACGAGAGAGTGATCGGTGTCGCAATCTGCACTCTGGAAGCTGCAGGTCAGTTTGACATTTCTTAGATTGTTACGCTCCGTAAGCACCAGGTCGAGTTTGTGCCAATGCGTAGATCTGGGATGTCTCCAGGAAACCTTATGCTGGGGCTTGGTGTCGAAGAAGGAATTGGTGATGCAGAGATCATGACGGCAGAAGAACTCCAGGAGGCGCTCCCCACTCTCATTCATCTTCCCAAATCCAAACTGGCCCAGGCAGGAAGGCAAAGAGCTGTGATGAGAACCAACTCTTGCATTAAAATCTCCCAGGAGGAAGACTGGCTCTTGTTGAAGTATGTCTCAGAGCTAGGCCGAGGTCATCATAGAACTTGTCCTTCGCTTCGGTAGAGGAGGTCAGTGTTGGTGCATAGGCATTGATGAGGCTGACCATTCTTACTGCTGTATGAAGCTGAAGTTTGATGATCCTTGCAGACCCCTCCATAGGCGGTACTATGGACCCTAACAACCTGTTCCTGATGGCAAAGCCAACGCCATGCTCCTTTACCTCTTCTGGTGGTTTGCCCTGCCAGAAGAAGGTAAAGTTCTTCTCCCATATGCTGCCGGTTGCGGGCAGACGTGTCTCCTGCAGGGCGACTATGTCCATCTGGAGCTTGCGCAGTTCATTGTTGATCACAGCTGTCTTGCGGGCGTCGTTCACTTCCAGTAGATCTTCCGAGAAACCCGGTGTCATGATCCTTACATTCCATGTGCCCAGTTTGAGAGCTGGGTGGCTCTGTGTTTGTTTTCTTTTGCCTGGTGCATGGGTTGACAATCCGCTTATTGGATTGTGGCCTAAGCCCCACGCACCCAGTGGAGCAGGCAGACCATGGCGGGACAGCACCTTATTGGCTGGGAGCTGCCCAGCTTGAGGCGGGTGGTAGCTGTCCTATGAAATCGGATGATTTTCCTACCGACGGAAGCAACCCCTGGCGCCTTACTCTACGCCAATTGAGTGGTAGGCTTATCACCGGTAACTGTCACTTCCCGTGTTGAGCAATCGCCAAGACGATGCTGGAGTGTCCTCTCCAGGGCACAGGCCTGGGCAGTAATTATGGAGGATCAACTGTTGGCCATGCAGCAGATCCACCCTCTCCACGTCACCGATGTGATCCAAGGGAAGGGCAGGCGCCGATACGCTTGGCACCAGTGTCGTCGCAGGAGTTGCCAGAATGTAGCTGTAAACAGCTGCAAACTGCCTTAGGGACTCCGACTCCGGATTTTTTCCTTAGGGTTGACTCCCGAAGTCTTTCCCATGAGTGGATTTAGCCACAAGACAGCAGAGGTTTGAATTCGGGGTTTTCCTTCCCCTAGATAAGCTGCCTTTCCAGGCTAACGAGTCTCATCTGCCCGAAGCAACTGGTTTTAAGGCGCCAGAGACCTGCCTTCGCCCCTTCTGTTGGTAGAAGCAGTTCCGCCACGCCTAGAGGCTAAGCAACACGTGCAGGGCAGGAGCTGGACTTGGTTGTCAGAGGCTATTTGAGACGCACGCCATCAGGGGCACTTTACAGACTGTGGGAGCTTATCTCTGCAACCCTTCCCCCCGGCTATAACAACCCTTGGAAATAAATGTTTTCATATTATATTAATTATTAGGAGATAAGCACTGGTTCTCAGAATCATTTTCAATCTTCCTTTATTTTATTTTCTTTTTTCTGTGAGGAGCCCCTTCGTCTCCCTGGAGGCTCCCCGGAGCTTATCTGGGTTAATATGCTAATGCCAGACTTCTGCATCAGTCATGTGTATGGAGTTCTGTGGGCTTCCGGGGACCACGAGCCAGAACCTGGCCCCCTCAGAGAGGCATGTGGAGCAATGGCCTATAGAACCTCCGTGTTGTTGGAAGCATTCTATGTTTGTCATCGACCGGATCAGGCACCCAGAAAGGTAAGCATCCCAAAACAAACCCCTATTCTGGTAAAATATGCTACCAAAAGCCGAACAAGTGGATAGAACTCCCCAAAAAGAAACGAGCAAGCGAGGATGACGTCACACGTCGCCGAGCAGCTGTCTGCGCAGCACTCCACTCCCCGGGTGGGGGAAGAGCGAGCCCCAGACCCCTCTCGCAGGCTATCCACCCTTCAGTTCTACGGCTGATGCTAGTGTCAGAGGTCGTGTGCTCTGGCTCCAGTGGTCTTTCAGCACTGTGCTTCGAGTGTGGTGACTGTGTTCCAGGGGTGCGAGCGCCAAGAGTTATTCTACAGTACTCGGGTTGCATGTGCCTATGGTTAGCTTCCCTAGGTGCCCTGTAAGTACTGCCCTAGGGACTTGGGGTTAGTTTCCACAAGTTCCTTGGGTCCTGCCTCTGCTGGGCTGTTTAACTGCTCGGTTTCTCGCCCGCCATTTGGGTGTTTTGTCTCCCTATCTTAGATATCTCCTTATATAAGGGTAAGAGGCAGTTTGCACTGGTACGGGGCACAGGGTGCTGTGCAGCTTGTTTTCACCATTCAAAGCGGCCGGCTCTGTTCCTCTGGGTACGTTGTCCTCTTGCGTGTTTTGTTTTTTCCTAGTGGGGGGTCTGCCTTACTTGCCCCTTAGTATGTGACCTGATACGGTTTCTTCTGGTGCCTCCCTGATAGGTCCCCGTGAGTGTACAAGTTCCTGAGGTTCCCCTTTATAAAGTTGCTTGGTAGTTTTGGGCGTCGGTTAGCAGTATCCTGCCTGGGATTCCCGAAGCGTCTGAGGGTTTCGGGGTCGGGGTAGGGTTTAGATGGTCTTGTGACTCGGGCAGTCTCGGGGGATGCCCCTTCTGGTGTGGCGACGGAAGCATTCGAGTCCAATCTTCCTGCTGTAGCCTCCGGTTCTGACCAGTGGGCCCTCCTTCCATCCGGCTTACGCGGCTTCGCCGGCTTTTTCTGTTGAGGCCAGTGCGTTGGGGGATGACTTGGCCCTGGGTCCTGTCGAGGAGGATCCTGGGGCTGACTTGGGGGCCTTGGGCTCCGCTGGACCCCGCCTGGGTTTTACTGCCCTCTGAGCATTGCTTACCGTTACAAGGAGTGGGGTTCTCATTTTCCCCCTCTGGGTACGAGTTGGATCTGGTGTCTGTCCCTCTCTGGGTTCGGTTCCGTGTCCCCCGGGTGCGTCGGTTCTATCCTTCCGAAGGTTTTTGGTTTATCGCATCCAACCGTCTGCGGTAAAGGCGGCCCTAGTGGCTTACCTCCTGTGCGACCCGGATTATGCCTCACTTATGGATCCGTCTTCATTCAGGTTTGGGCCATCATTCCCTTTCTGGGTTTGTTACGAGGTTCCAGAGTTGTCGTGGCTGGTGGACTGTCCTATGTTTGCTGTAGAGGCTTGGCATTCCTTCTGTCGTTCGGGCATGCTTAAGTGGTGTGAGGCTTCGACAGTGATTCAGATTTTCCTGGGGGGCGACCTTGAGCGCCTTAATGAGTGCTTGTTTGCCCCGACCCTCCCTTGGATGTTGGCGTACAGCTGCTCCATGTGCAGATTCCCTCCCTTTCGGCGACGCAGGTTGCTGAGGACTTGCGCGCCCGTGGCCTTTTGGTTTCGCCCTTGCGTTTCTTTTATCTCTTAGTGCTGTCTTTTGACAGGCTTATGGAGGATGTGGGGACGATTGGGGCCATTCCTGGGTCTGGTGCCTTGGGCTCAGCGGCTCGCTCTAGGGCTGCCTTGTTGAAGCTCTTTACGCCGATCTTACAGAATGCAGTTTCGTTGTTTTTATGCTTCCCGGCTCGCATGTCGGCAGGGGGGTGGTTGCCTCCTCTGGAATCGGCCTGGGCCCTGGCACTTAGGATGTCCTCCCCTTTTTGTCCTCTGCTTTTTGAGGATGGTGCAGTATATTCAGGCTCCTTCGGCTACTTGTCATCCTATGTCTGACTTGTTGGTTATCTGGGGTGGTCTCTGGGGGGTGGGGGGGGGGGCTTTTCTGGAGAGGTTGGTCCAGGGCTCGTGGTTCCTCTCGTCGTGGTAGGTCACTGGTGCCAGGTTCGGGTCCGGCTCCGCCTTCGGTCCCACCTTCGTCTGGTCAGCACGGTGTTCACTCTGTGCAAGGTTCGGGGTCTCGGAAGAGGCGCCGGCCCTTTTGCGGTTCGTCCCATTGATTGGGGGGGGGGGGAGGCTTGCACTGTTCGCTCACGCCTTGCCCCACGATTTGTGGGCGTTTCGGGTCGTATCCTTCGGCTTGAGGTGGCGTTGGGTGGCCCCTCCTCCTTCAAGGGCTTCGGGGCAAGCGGGGCAGGCCTCTTCCCCTGCCCTCTGTTGAGTCGCCTTGGAGTGGGTGCACTTAAGCGTGGTCGGAACGACGACGTCCCTCAGATTGGTTTCCCGTCTGTTCCCAGTGCCGAAACGGGACTGTACGGACCTGAGGTTCATTTTGGATTTGTCCCGTCTGAACCCCTGGGTTCATTGCCCTTTCTTTTGAATGACTACGCTGTCCCAGGTTCGCCTCCTGTTGGCACTGGGCTCTTGGATGGTGTCCCTGGACCTTCAGGACGCTTATCGGCACACCCCAATTCATGTGCGTTTCAGGGACAGGCTCGGTTTTGTTATGGTGTGTCAGAGTTCCAGCGTTTGTTGTCTCCCGTTCAGGTTGAACCTGGCTCCTCGCGTGTTCACGCGCCTTACCCGGGTCGTCGTGGCCCATCTGCGTCTCTTCGGTGTTCGGGTGTTGGCCTACTTGACGGTTAGCTGGTTTGGGCTCTCAACCGGTCCTCTTGTTTGCTAGTCAGGTATTTGGTTATTTCCCATCTCGCCGGGTTCGGGTTCTTGTTGAACTGGAGGTAGTCTCATTTGGTTCCCTCCCAGATTCGGACCTGGCTGGGTCTTGTACGGGGCTCTCTGACCACTTCCTTATCACTTCCTCCGGAGTTTCTCCTACGGTTGCGGTCCCACATGCGCCTGTTTCTGGGGGGGGGGAGCTCCCAGGGTCACCTGCTGGTTTCTCAAGGGTCTGTGCAGGAGCCTGAACTTCGCAATGGTGGTCTACTCGCCGGGTTGGGTTTGGCTTCGTCGGCTGTTCTGGTTCCTTCGGGGACGTCCCTTCTACCTCTCTCGCAATCACTGGGTTCGAACCCCGTTGGCCTTACATAGGCTGTTGCGTCGCCGGCTTCCTCTTCAGGTTTTTCGGGGTTCAGTGCTTTGGTGCCTGCCCGAGCCCCTCACTAGATGAGTTCATGGATGCATCATCTCGTGGCTGGGGCTTTGTGACCAGTGCTCACCAGGCTGGCCAGAGACGATGGGGTCCGTCCTTCCATCGAGCCCACAGCACAGTGAGGGAGTTCGTGGCAGTGTGATTTGCTCTTTGGAGGGTTCGGGTCACCCCTTGTACCGACGGTCCGGCTCTATTCGAATTGCTCCTCAGTAGTTCCTTGTCTGAACTGGGGGGGTTCGATGCAGTCCTTGGCTCTTTGGCATTGGTCGCTTCGGGTGACCCGTCTGCTGAGTTCTCGGCGTTTAGCCCTCTTGGCTGTTCATGTGCGGGGAGTGTCCAACGTCTTGACAGACGGCCAAAACGTTGCCTTTCGGCAGGACTGATCGAGATGGGGGATCCTGTAACTCTTTCCCCTGGCTCAGCTGTTGCTCCAGGTCCTGACTCACTTGGAGACTTACCAGGGGAGAGTAGTTCTCATTGCCCCATGGTGGCTGGCCCAGCCGTGGTTTCAGGCGCTGCTTTTTTGGTGTCCGAACCCTGAGGTTTTTCCGTGGCTCCGCCATTTCCAGCAGATCGGACCAGTGCATCGAGTGGCTAGCTCGATCTTCTCCTCGAGTCTTCGCATGTGGTATTTTTTACTCGAGATTATCATCATCTCTATGGTGATCACTGTGGCTTCCTTGTTAGTGTCCCACCTGCGGGCATCTTCTCGTCGGCAGTATGAAGTTTCCTGTGTGGTCTTTTCATTTTTTTTGGCGTCTTCGTCGTTATGCTTCGCTGTCTGTTAGAGTTGTGTTGTCATTTCTCTCTCAGTTGTTCCAGAACCGTCATCTTATGCCTAACACTGTCGCCTCGTTTCGTCCAGCACTGGTGGAGCCGCTTCAGCTGGCTTTTGGTTTTGTTGTTATGTCTGTACCGTTTCGCAAGCTGTCTCGTGTGTTGTTTCACCTCTAGCTTATTCATGCGCTGCCTGAGCCATCCTGGTCATTGGACAGAATGCTCTCTTTTCTTTCTTCTCCACAATTTGTTGTGGTCCCTTTGGTTCAGGATTGCTTCTCGAGGGCTCTCTTTCTGTTGACATTGGTCTCTGGGGTCGGGTTGGTGAGTTTCATGCTCTCCTCTGGCGCAGGGTTTTCTGCTCTTTTGGTCGTGGCGATAAGTTTGTTCATCTGCAGCCATCTCCTTTTCTGACAAAGAATGAGACTGCTGCTTTCTGGAGAGGTCCTTGGGTTGTTGATGGTTGGTTGGTCAGGCCAGGGGTGCATCATGTTTTGTGTCCGGTTGCGGCCCTTCGTCGTTATTTGCATGCCACGGCTTTTGTGTCTGGGGACACACTTTGGGTTGATCCGGTTTCCCTTCTTCCCTGTTCGTGGGTGCGGGTCTCCCAGGTCGTCCGCAGGATTATTAAGGCTAGCCAGCCTGCGGTCTATCCCCGGGCCTATGGCGTTCGCAAGTTCGCTGCTCATGCTGCCGTTTTTGGCAATATGTCCTGGGTTGACATTCAGGCGTGAGGGTTTTGGCTGATGAACAGGGTCATGGCTGCTCGGTATCTCGTTAACATTCCTGGGCCTAGTCGGATATGTGTCGCTTGGGGACAGCAGTTGCAGCCAGTTGTCCTGACTTCAAGTTGAGGAGTGAGCAGTGACCGCCTCCCGGGTAAGTCCCTCTGTTTTTCCTGTGTGGGTAGTTAGCTCGGGGGAGCCGAAAGGCCTTCCCCCAGAAAACCAGCGTTGAATGTAATGAAACACCATTTTCTGGGCGAGACCTGGAGGCTCCTCGGCATCCCTCCCTTCCCCAGGTCGGCGGTTTTTCGTGTTTGGACATCCAGCCTCAGAACTGAAGGTGGATAGCCGGCGTGAGGGGTCTGGGTCTACCCCTTCCCCCTCCCGGGGAGGAGGGAACTGCGCAGACAGCAGCGACGTGTGACGTCATGCTCGTTTCTTTTTGAGGAGCTCTATCCACTTGACCGGCTTATGGTAGCAAATAGAATAGAATAGACAATAAAAATAGACATAGAATGCTTCCAACCACATGGGGGTTTCTATAGGCATTGCTCCACATGCCTCTCTGAGGGGGCCAGATTCTGGCTTGTGGTCCCCGGCAGGCCCACAGAACTCCATACACATGACTGATGCCAAAGTCTGACATTAGCATATCAGCCTGGATAAGCTCCGGGGAGTTTCCAGGTCACCCAGAAAAACCCGTTTCATTACAATCAACGCTAGTTTTTTAATATAAATAAAGGGTGGTCCTTCACAGCTATCGAAATCTCATTTCATTATTATTAATTACTGAGTCAGATTTTTCCACATCCTTTTTGGTCCACTGAACCAGATCAACCATATCAACCATAATTAATATTAAAATCCATACCAGTTCTCAGTCGATGCTTTGTAGTCAACTTCGAACTGGACAAATTATAAGCAATGTTAAATCTATACTAGATGAACTAGATTTACATGCCATCCCACTCGTCACCCAGCTGAAATAATTAATCATTTAAAAAACATTATTAATTTACTTAAAGTAATTAGCAATTCTGTCGTGTTCACATTAGTGGAACCTCGCCAACTAAGGAATGATAACCGTTGGGGAGTGAACCCTGAATACTATCAGCTTTCTGCTATATATATAAATTTTCGGCTGAGAAAAAAAGCAAGGCTGGACGTCACTTATATTCACTTTACAGCCAGACCATGTCAACAGAGATTTGCCCAAGATGGCGTACACCTCTCTAGAGAGTCCAGGAAACATGTGCTCGACAAATTAGTTGATACTATCAACTACCATAGAAGATTGTGGCTAGCAAGCCAAATTTAACTATATATATTTACCATTTCTCACATGTATTTTATAAGTGCACACATATTATTTATATATATAAAAAATTACCCCTCCCCCCCAAAACAAAACACAGCACTAATATACACATTAATTCACCATTCTTGTATTTATGCCAATCCTAAAGGGGTCGGATTTTAAACTGTAATTGTATTTTTTAAGCTATGTACAAATTCAGCCTAAGTTAATTAGTTAATTTCCTAGGAAAGGAATTATTTCAACTAGTCCTGTGTTAGACAGTACTGGTGTGTATATATTAGTTAACATCGTGTTGACCCTGAACAGGGTGGGATCTATTCATGTAATAATTGTGTAATTCTCACTAATTCGTGTACCATTAACTACTACCGAATGTTAGTATACCAAATGATGGTGATAAGAGCTAACCGGAAGTGCTACAATAGTGATATTAATTAAAGTATTACTCAAATATTAGTTATTCATTACTAGCAGTACCCGGCCACGGCAACCTTCCCTGTACCCCCAGTCCACCCCACCATTCTCCCCTCACCCGTCTCCTCGGCCTCCCAACCATTACCCACTCCACTGTTCCCTCATCCTCTCCCACCATTCCCCACTCCACAATCCCCTCTTCTTTCCCACCATGCCCCAAACCCTTGTCCCTTTGTCCTCCCCACCATTCTCCATTCTCCCATCCCCTCGTGCCCACCATCGCAAACTTCCCCACCCCCTTGTCCCTCCCTACCATTACCCCATCTCTTGTCCCCTTGTCCTCACCACCATCTCTCACTTCCGTCTCCTCATCATCCCCACCATTCCCCACTCCCTCGTCTGATGCCTTCCCAAATAGTCTGATGTTCCCATCAGAAAATTGGGAACATCAAGTGATCTGATGTTCCCATCACTGAAATACAAGAAAAACAGTTAAAAAATGAAATGAAAATATGAAAAAAAAAATACACTATACTCACAAAATGAACGGTATGGTAAACAATACAGCTCAATTCCAATGCAATTCACACAAAATATTAAATCAAAATGAAAATAAATCAAAATATTTGACAAATTAATTTATCAGTACAATCAGAAACATTGAAATGGAATTGTAACATATTTAGTATAGCATGTGTATTGTTCTTACATGCAACAGAGAGCACTGTTTTTCAAGATAAGCATAGTTTTATCTGTCACAGGTTTGGCATCTATACTTATATTTACGAAATGAACGGTATGGTAAACAACACAGCTCAATTCAACACAATGTCATACAAAATAATTCAATAAAATAAAATAAATCGAAATCCATGAAAATAAAGATTATCAATTCAATCGAAAACATTGAAATGGAATTCGTGACATATTTAGTATAGCATACATGTTGCTATTATGTGCAACAGATGGCGTTGTTTTTCAAAAACACATGTTTTTACCTGTCACAGGGGTGGCATCTATATATTAGTTATATAAAAAGACGTGCCTATTCCAATGCAACGTTTTCTCAAAATATCAAAGCAATCAATCAAGAACTTTCAGAGATTACAGCATGTGTTGCTCTTACATCCAACAGATGGTGCTGTTTAAAAAAAAAATGTTTTTTCCTGTCACAGGTGAGGCATGTATATAGTAGATATATAAAAAGACGTGCCTATTTGAATGCAATGTTGTGTCAAAATTTCAAAGCAATCGGTAAAGAGGTTTCAAAGATTTCCCTCACCAGAAAAACACATTAACCCTTAAACTGCGCATGGCGTATATATACGCCATGAGTAACATGTCGCAACCCGTTCTCGCAAATTTAATAAGTCAATATTGACTTATTAAATATGTGCATAGGTGACATACTTAACATAATAGATACCCTTAAAAAGATTCATAGAAAACACCGACCTTACCTAACCTTGTTAGTATCTTAAGATAAGCATCTTATTGCTTCGTAATTACAATTATTACCTAACCTATAATAGGTATAGGTTAAGTAATAATTGTAATTACGAAGCAATAAGATGCTTATCTTAAAATACTAACAAGGTTAGGTAAGGTCGGTGTTTTCTATGAATCTTTTTAAGGGTATCTATTATGTTTAGTATATCACCTATGCACGTAGCTAATAAGTCAATATTGACTTTACGAATTTGCGAGAACGGGTTGCATGTCCCACCGTGCGCATGGCATATATATACGCCAAAGGGTGCCAGGCATGATTCAAACATCCCGCGGTGTAAAGGGGTCACCCATACCGTAGCCAGGGGCGATTGTAAACAGACGCCTTTTTGAAAAAAAATCTAGAGCAGGCCTCCTTTGTTTCACAGGCCTTAGTTAGTGGCCAGACACCATGGCGAGCGCATCACAACCCAGCGTGCGACCTCGCTCAGCGCACCGCGCCGCGTAGTCCTTAACTGAAGACGAAATTGCAGATGAATTGTTCAAGGACGTTGACGAATCTGATATTGACGACTCAGATATAGATGAAGATTACACCCAGCCAGAAGAAATCGAAACAACGGATAGTGAGGGTGAACATGTGGGTGCCACGAGGGTGAGGATGCCTCAGGAGGCTACTACTCAACACCACTCAACACCACCTCGCGCCCAAGTACGTCGTTCATCTATACCACTGCACGTTTATGATATGATTGACGAGTCTGAAACAAGTGAATCTTCCTCAGGCTTTAGTGATGAAGAATCGGAGAATAGTTTTACCCAAGCTGCTAATGCCAGTACAAGTTTCGCCGCATCAGCTGCCCGCCCAGCCAAGCGCCGCCGCATGGGACAATATGGCGACAATGAGGAACAAATTCCCTCATGTTCCAAATCTTTTTCCTCATCTACCGTTCCTGCCCCTACTGTTATAATGCCTGCTTCAGCTCCTGGTCCCCGGATTCCTCGCCATGGTGCAGCTAATGGCTCTCGGAAGGTAGCAGGTTTGTGTGTGTCGAGTGATGGGGAAGATTTTGTTCCACAAATTCCCGACTTTGATAACAGAGATGTGGGAATTACTGATCTTTTTCCTGATACTGGTAACGAAATGTGTGAAATGGACTTCTTTACTGCATATTTCGATGAGCCGCTAATGGAACACATTGTTCACGAAACGAACAGACTTGCGGCCGATCTCATCGAAGGTGAGGAAGTTTCAGAATTTTCACGACTACAGCGTTGGAAAGAGACAACTGTTGGTGAGATGTATGTGTTTTTCGCAATTTGCATGTTGATGAAACATTGTGTGAAACACGTAATTTCAGATTATTGGAGCAAAGACAACTCTGTTCTAACACCATTGTTTGGGAAATATATGTCCCGAGACAGATTTCTGTTGATCCTACGGTGCATTCATTTTGCAAATAATGCAGACGAGACACAGGATGATAGGCTTTGGAGGGTGAGGCACGTGCTAAATGACCTGATTGGAAAGTTCCGAGATTACTACGTACCAGCTCAGAAGCTGGTTATTGATGAATCCCTTGTGCTTTTCAAAGGACGTGCTGCCTTCAAGCAGTATATTCCCTCAAAACGTCACCGATTTCGACTGAAATTCTTTGTGCTCTGTGACTGTGAATCAGGAATGGTGTTACACATGATACTTTATTCAGCCACAAATGTAGATATTCCTGCTAATGACGAACATGGCTTCTCAGGTAGTGTGGTGAAGGCACTGCTGCACCATATCTGAACAAGGGCCACATATTGTACACAGATAACTATTATACCAGTCCCTTGCTAACGAAATTCTTGCTTGATAATAAGACTGGAGTGTGTGGAACAGTAAAGCCAAAACGAAAGGAAATGCCTGTGTTTGACACTGCTATGCAAGTTGGGGATTGCGAGGTAAGAAAAAGTGGTGCAATGCTTTCAGTGCGGTGGAAAGACAGACGTGAAGTGAACATGTTGACCACCATTCACCCTGGTACAATGGTAGACAGTGGCAAGGTGAAGCAAACAACAAAGCAAATAATATATAAGCCAGATTGTGTGATGGACTACAACATCAGCATGCGTTTAGTTGATAAATGTGACATGATGGTGGGTGCTGTAGAGTGTGTACGGAAAACAGTGAAGTGGACAAAGAAAATGATTTTCCACCTTATTGACGTAACAATGCTGAACAGTTACATGTTTCTTGTGAAGACAGGTAGAAAACCATATTTCCGTTCGTTCAGTTTTCAAGTTGTGAAACAGTTGCTAGGTAAATTTGGCAAGAACACACCTGGCATACAAAGACCCATTCGAGACCCAATACTGAACCATGCTCCTGCACCCAGGCTCGCTTACAGGGAGGCCTTTCTGATACATCAAATCAAGAAATTACCACCAACTGGAGCTCGTGCAGCAGGCCAGCGTCGGTGTGTTGTGTGTTCCAGTACCAAATTGAGGCCACAGAAACGTAAATTGGTGTTGACATGGTGCGAAGCGTGTGCCGTCCCTCTGTGCCATATCGACTGTTTCGCACAGTATCACAGTCTCCTGGAGTACTAAATGTGTAATTCTTTGGTAAATAAATGTACATATCACGTTAATTTTTGTGTTTATATTGAAAAAACCCCAAATACATTGAATATTTCCTATAAATTATACTATTTTGGTGGGCATACTTGTGACACTAATATGCGTGCGCCTAGTGAGTTTATACCATTTTTATTATAATACAACGTCTATTGCTAATAATTGGAACAATACTAGTGAAAAAAGTTTGTGTAAAATGACCCAAGAATACTGTAAATAATTCCGCGAAAATAAATTCGCGGCAACTCGGGCCGCGTGAGCGGCCAAGAGTGACAGCTGGCTGACGCAGCACCCTTGAGCGCTAACGTTCTGTGACGTCATCGGCCAACTTCTCGGCTCAATTGTGTCATTGGTATGTATAATAGAACTTTTTTATTATTTTTCCCGTGCTCAGGAGAATTAAATTAACATGTTTAGAAGACGAAAAAAAAATTTTGAATTTTTTTTTTCTTGCGCACAGGGGTGTAAATGTCCCAGGACCTCTGTACAGTGTAAGGGTTAAACACACAATTTAAAAAAAAAAAAACATGTTTTTTGACCATCACAGACGTGACATCTATATAGTATGTATATAAAACCTGGCCGGATACGATTGGAACATTATGTGAAAATTTCAAAGCAATCGGTGAAGAACTTTCGGAGATTAGCTATTTTGAACGAACGAACATTTCCATTTTTATTTATATAGATTGTGTTGTGTTGTGTTGTACTGTTTTGCATTTTTCATAAAGGCTAGCGTTAAAGCTAACTAGCTTCAAAGATGACGGACACCTTGTATTCCACTGACGAGGTCTTCACCACACCATTAGCCCTCATGCTAGCAGGTGTTATTAAGACATCTTCAAGCGCTCACTATCTGTAGCGAACTTGCTAGTACGTTCAATCAGCAAAGTCCACAGCACTCAACTAGCCCCACTGGCTAGCACCTCAAGGTCGACCCATGAACTCTTCCACTCTCTCAGCTTCACAGACTTCCATGGCCCATCCCTGGTAGCTCATCACCTTCCAGCACAGCAGACTAGAAGATGGGAAACTATGATTAATGGGAGGGTCAATTGTTATAGTTCTGAACCTGTATCATAGATGGCGCTGAGATCCGTCACAGTTAGCGAGTTTATTAAAGTGTTAATTATATCTTCTTACAGCTGTCTGTGTGATAGCGTAGTTAACGAAATTCATCTTGGTTGACTGAATGTCTATGTGACAGAGTAATTACCCACTAATTGTTGAATGTCTTGGTGACAGTAATTAGCATAAGGAGTTAATGTTTTGTTTGATTAGCTGAGTGAGAGAGAGAGAGAGTGAGAGATTGTACTTAACGTAAATTGTCTTTGATTAGCTCACTGGATGACAGTAATTAATGTAATTAAGTAATTTGTATTTGATTTGATTGATTGCAATTTGAGTGTTCTTGTCTGTGTGACAGAATCATTAACGGAATTAATTAACTTTCTTGATTTGCTTACCGTCCAAGCCCAGCAAACACAAAACGTTTTGGAAACTTTCACCAAAGTTTCATCATGGTTTTGGGGAGAGATAAGTTTCATGTGTGGTTCAACAAACCCATGAGCAACCTGTAACCCAAGAATGGTAAAAGTATTTCTTTATGTAATATTGCAAATGCTGCCTTTTCATACATTTGTTTCACCTTTGTTTATTAAAAAAATATTTTGTTCATGTTTAAATATTAAATTTATGTACATTATACATATAAATTGTGAATGTTGTGATGTAGTTGTATGATAGGTGTGCGAAACATTTACTTTTTATTATGATCTTTATTATTATGAGTAATACTGTTTTTATGTTTAAATTATATTTTGGTACTTTATGCATAATACATCAACATAAATGGAAAATGTTGCTGCATAGGAGTATGAAAGACACACGCAACTCTTAATCTACCATTTTTTTCAAATAAAAAATTAGAGTACATCAAAATACCTCTTTATCACATGCATCTGTATTATAGTAGATTTTACATTAAATATTACTGAAGTACAAATAGGTGAGTACAACTAGGCAAGTACAACAACATGAGTGAAACTAGGAGAGTACATGTAGCTAGGTGAGTACCCATTGGTGAACACTGCTTGATGGATACATGTAGGTGAGTACAACTTCATGAGAACGACTAGGGGAGTGCATGTAGGTGAGTACAACTTGGTGAATACTGCTAGATGAATACAAGTAGGTAAGTACAAATACACAAGAACAACTAGGAGAGTACATGTAGTGTGTATAACTTGGTGAGCACTGTTAGGTGAATACAAGTAGGTGAGTACAACTGCATGACAGCAACTAGGGGAGTGCATGTAGGTGAGTACAACTGCATGACAGCAACTAGGGGAGTGCATGTAGATGAGTACAACTGCATGACAGCAACTAGGGGAGTGCATGTAGGTGAGTACAACTGCATGACAGCAACTAGGGGAGTGCATGTAGGTGAGTACAACTGCATGACAGCAACTAGGGGAGTGCATGTAGATGAGTACAACTGCATGACTGCTTTCAAATTAAGAAACGAAATGTTGTAAATATCAAAAAACGTCGTAAATAGGCAGCAAAGAAATAAGATATGTCAATGGATTAATATTATTACGGGTTTAAAAATTAAAAAATTGATGGAAATATTTCTGAATTCAGATGCTATAATATTGAGGTATAGTTTGAGATTTCGAACCCCGCCACTACTCCCCCCCCCCCAAAGGCTGCAGTCTGCCATTAGGCCTGGTCTTGTGAACACGTGGTTGCTGCTCCTACACGGCAGTACACGTCCCTACACGCCCCTACACAACCCTAGTCGCCACTACACGACCCTACACGCCACTTCACGCCCCTACACGCCCCTACACACCCTTACACGCCACTACACAACCCTACACGCCATTACACAACCCTAAACGCCATTACACAACCCTACACGCCAATACACGCCACTGCACGCCACTACACAACCCTGCACGCCACTACACAACCCTACACGCCACTACACAACCCTACACGCCATTACACAACCCTACACGCCATTACACAACCCTACACGCCACTACACAACCCTACACGCCATTACACAACCCTACACGCCATTAGACAACCCTACACGCCATTACACAACCCTACACGCCATTACACAACCCTACACGCCACTACACAACCCTACACGCCATTACACAACCCTACACGCCATTACACAACCCTACACGCCATTACACAACCCTACACGCCACTACACAACCCTACACGCCACTACACAACCCTACACGCCACTACACAACCCTGCACGCCACTACACAACCCTACACGCCACTACACAACCCTACACGCCATTACACAACCCTACACGCCACTACACAACTCTATTTGCTACTACACCACGTCAACACACACCAACACACACCCTACACGTCACTACACGCCCCTAGACGCCACTACACGCCCCTACACGCCTCTACACGCCCCTACACGCCCCTACACGCCACTATACAACCCTACATGCCACTACACAACCCTACACGCGACTACACAACCCTACACGCCCCTTCACGCCACTATACGCCCCTACACGCCATTACACGCCCCTAAACACCCCTACTCGCCCCTACACAACCCTACACGCCATTATTCAACCCTACAGGCCCCTACACACCCCTACACACCACTACATGCCCTACTACACCACACCACTACACCACACCACTACACCACACCAAGCCACTACACTACTACACCAGGCTACTACACCATGGTACTGCAGCACGCCACAATTCCAGGCTACTACACCATGCCACTACACGAGGCTACTAAACCATGCCACTGCATCACACCACTACACCACACCACTAGACTACACAATGCCACTACACCACGCCCCTACACCAGGCTACTACACCAGGCTACTATACCATGCCACTACACCATGCCACTACACCATGCCACTACACCAGGCTATTAGACCATGCCACTACACCAGCCTATTAGACCATGCCACTACACGCTACTACACGCTACTACATCAGGCAACTACACCATGCTACTACACCAAGCTACCACACACCACTACACCAGGCTACAATACCATGCCACTACACCAGGCTACTAGACAATGCCACTACACCAGGCTACAACACCATGCCACTACACCAGGGTACTACACCATGCAACTAAACCAGGCTACTACACCATGCCACTACAAGCCTCTATACCACACTACTACACCACATCACCACACCACAATGGTAGACCATGCTATTACACCAGGCTACTACACCATGCCACTACAACATGCCACTACACTAACCAACTACACCACGTCACTACACCACATCAATACAACACGTCACTACATCACATCACTACACCATGCTACTACACTATGCCACTACACAATGCTACTACACCATGCCACTGCACCATGCCACTACACCACGCCAGTACACCAGGCTACTACACAACACTAATACATCACATCACTACACCACACCACTACACCACGCTACTACCACACGCCACTACACCATGCCACCACACCACATCACTACATCAGGCTACTACACCAGGCTACTATACCACACCACTGCATCACACAACTACACCATGTCACTACACCAGGCTAATACACCAGGCTACAACACCATGGTACTACACCACACCACTATTCCTGGCTACTACATGCCACTGCACCACGCCACTAGACTACACTATGCCACTGCACCACGCCACTACACCAGGCTACTACACCTCGCCACTACACCACGCCACTACACCAGGCTACTACACCTCGCCACTACACCACGCCACTAAACCACGCCACCACACCAGGCTACTACACGAGGCTACTACACCACGATACTACACCAGGCTACTACACCAGGCTACTACACCACGCCACTACACCAGACTACTACACCATGCCACTACACCACGCCACTACCCCACACCACTACACCACGCTACTACACCACACCACTACACCACACCACTACACCAGACTACTACACCACGCCACTACCCCACACCACTACACCACGCTACTACACCACACCACTACACACTATACTACTACAAGTGATAAATGAATAAAAATGATGAACCCACCTCTATTATGATGCTTTATTTTACCAAATGTAGAAATATATTTTAATATTTTTACATTTCCTATCTTATTCATATATGAGCATTTTAACTTGAAACACTTCATAAAAGGTGTCATAAAGTTTTAAATTAGGTACAAAAGGGGTCACAAAGTTTCAAATTAGGGTACGAAAGGGGCCACAATGTTTCAAATAAGGGTTAGGTACGTCGGTTTTGGTTAAAAGTCTTGGAAACCTATTTAATTCCACACAAAATAACGTATCTAATTCGTGAAAACAAATGTTTCCAATCCTTTCAATCACTTTCCAGGAACGTTGTGGAAACGTGAAATTGTTTGCTGGGAGGGACGTTTGTTAATTAACGTAACTAATTTGTGTTATGGGATATTGTGTTTGTGAAAAGTCTCTCTCTGTTATGATTACTTTAATTGTTTTGTTTTGATTGTTTCATTCTTTTAATTGTTCAATTGTTTGCTGCTGCAAGAGATCGAGTCCGAGAGTACACCAATGTTCAGTTAGTTCATTGTTGTTCTTCTTGCCCAGGCAAGAGTGCCCAAGACATGTTAATCCCCACCACCTGCCGAGTGTGGTGGGATTAATTCCTGCTGCACTGGAAATTGCATAATCGTAAATTCCAGACAAAGTGGTGGGACTGAGCCGTGTTGTAACTGACAATGTTTTGCTGTAAAATTACCCTCGGGAATTAACATAACGTAACGTTGTTATTGCCGTTCATTAATAAGTAAGTTTGTTGAATAAACTGTTATTGTTGCAAAAGTGTCTTTCGGTCAACTACCTTTGATGAGTAATGATATGCTCTTCTACTTATTTCCGTAATTTTGCTCTGTTACATTCGGAAATTCCAACACTAAATAGTAACACCTAACATATGAAGCAAATGTAATCCTGTTAGGCAAATAGTGACATTAATTAACCCAAAAATAGCTTTGCGAATCATTCAAAGAAATTTTAATTTCATGGCTTCTCTTCAAAAATGGGACCTTTGCCACGTCAACATTTCTCTATCTATAAAATAATCTTAAAACAAGCAGCTGACTGTATATGATAAAAAAACACCTCCTCACATCTCATAGAATCATTTACAATCAAAATCTTAAATAAATGTCATTCTTGACGAAATTAAACTCGAACCGTTTAAGAAGGCGTGCAAGCGTTGAGGGGGGAGTGATCCCAGCAAACAATTTTAGGTTGCCACAACATATCTGGAAAGTATTTGAAAGTATTGGAAACGTTTGTTTTATCGTATCAGATACGATATTGTGTGTGGACTTAAATAGGTTTCCAAAACTTATAACCAAGACATATGTATCTAACACTAATTTGAGATGTTGTGGCAACTTACACTCCTAACATGAGTCATTCATAATCCATTCATACACCAATATGAATCTCTTGTGAAAGGTTTGAGCCTTATCTGAACCATTTTCACATCTTTGTGTTTAAAGTTAAATTTCTTGAAAATAAAAAATATTTATTTTTAAATATATTTAAATATTTTAAATAATAAATTTTTTATATTATATTAGTGTTTTCAATTTAAATATTAAAACCAATTTAAGGGTAAAAAAATCAAATAATTTATATTTCTTTTATTATTTACTAACAAATCAGCAAAAATACAAAAACATATGACCTATATAATTATATATATAATATATATATAAATAATTTATATAATATATATATATATATATATATATATATATATATATATATATATATATATATTAGTGTAATACATAAGAATGTAGTGTAATAGTATATATATTATATATATATATATTTATATATAAATAATATATTTATATATAAATAGTATATTTATATATAAATAATATATTTATATATAAATAATATATATATATATATAAATAATATATATATATATAAATAATATATATATATAAATAATATATATATATATAAATAATATATATATATAAATAATATATATATGATAACCATCTTTGTAACCTATATGTAACTCCCTCTTTGTAACAAAGTTCAAATAAAGCAAATATATGTGTACATACAAAAGAATGGGGGGTGGTAGAAGATAATATTAGTGTTTAGTGAGTGACCACAAGGTCTCCTCTGAATACTTTTTATTTTCTTCTCCTATGCTATGGGTCCCCACATTGGCACCAGAGGTCTTCCTCACAAACTTTTTATATAATATATATATATATAAATATTATATATATAAAGGTAAAACTAGCTAGTTATACGTAGATATATGATAACTAACCAACCCTACCAAACCTAACCTAATATATATATATAAATATATATATATATATAAATATATATATATATAAATATATATATATATATAAATATATATATATATATATATAAATAATATATATATAAATATATATATATATATATAAATATATATATATATATAAATATATATATATATAAATATATATATATATAAATATATATATATATATATAAATATATATATATATATAAATTTTTTTTTTTTCCTTTATTGTGTATTTAAAGGTTACAAAACATACAAGACAAATGCCTAAAGGTTATGGATCTCTTGAAGCTCCTCCGCTTCTGGACAGGAACCGAGGACGCAGCAAGCATTTCCCCTCTGGATCGCCACACTGAGACGCTGAAATAAAAAACTGGAAGCCCTTGGGTCTCTGGTGACGTCAATGAGCTTGGACCCCAATTCCTTGAGAAATCCCAAGGCACTCTTGCCCCAGGGGCCATGCGTCTCAGACGCTATGGGAACAAAGAGGTATTGACCTTCCAGTCGCCTGTACTTGAGTGATTTTGCTGTTTCCCTGTGGTTGGCCGCCCCACCTGCTTGATCAGCTCCGAAGTGTACATAGGTGTCAGCCAGGGTGGATACACATGTGTAGTCCCACACCAACTGTCTACCCTCCTTCCATGAGTATATGGTGATGCCATCAGGGCGAAGTGCTGGGAAATCCGGGTTTTGGACCCCTAGGATGCGAGGTTCTCTCTCCGCTGGGCACCCAGCTGAGACGAGGCTTCTCTTGATGATGTCATTGACCTCGTTGTGTCTTGCATGCCAGCCCTTTGTGCTTCCGCAATGCAACCCATGCAGTCCGTATTGGTCTGCTTCCACCCTGTTGCAAATACACTTGTATTCAGTGTGAATTGGGGCACCAAGGCGGAGGGCCACTGCTACACGAAGGGATTCTGGATCTAGGCGCGTGCCCATTGCAGACATGGGTACTGCCAGGAGGAAGTCTCCTGCATGGGGGGCACGCACTGCTCTGAGGCGGGCTTTCTCCTTGTCTGATGTTGCGACGCTTAGCATGGCATCAGCTACTTTTTCCACTAGAGGGTGGTCCCAGCCGGACTGTTTGTGTTGTTTTGTTGGCTCTATAATGGTTGCTGGGGCTGCAAGAACATTCCACTGATTTGAACATTCAGTGAAAGCAGGATCGTGTATTCCTGCTGAATCTCTCAGGGTTGCAGGTAAAATATCTCTGACGAGGTCGTGCGATGCATGAGAGGAGGAAAGGAAGGCTGGTAGAGCAATTTGGGAGGCTGTGCGGACACCAAGGCCGCCGAGTCTTACAGGAAGGGTTGCTTGCTCCCACTGAGAGTCGTCCAATGGCAGGTTCAGGACTTTCACCAGCATGGACCTCAGAAGGGTGTCATACACATTTAACTTAGGGCTGCTGTAGGATGGAGAACATCTCAGAAAGTAGGTCAACTTAGGGAGAGACAGGCATCTTGTAAGGAGAAAGAGAGCATCATGGGCATCAATCTTGTCAATCCTGTCCTGCATTCTCTTTAGGTCAGTGATTTTTGCAGCCAGGACCTCCTCGATTGCTCGTGGGCCAATGGGGGCACCCAGGAGAGTGCAGTCCGGTGGTTCGACAACGAGAATGTCTGGAAGAGCATTTTGTATTTGCCCAGTGATGTCTGGGTTGCGGGAGATTATTTCACATTTGGATGCATTGAGAATGAGGCCTAAGGCTGCTCCCTGCTCCTGGATTTTCCTTATATCCCCCAAAATGGTTTCCGGAGTTCCAGCTAGAGTGCCATCATCCAGGTACCAGATGTTTAGCTCGCTTGTCAGACTATCAGTGACCTCTTTGATAGCTAGGCAGAAAAGGAGGGGGGCTAAGGGGTCACCTTGTTGGACACCTTCACAGGAGTTTATTTCATGCTCCCCAAAAAGAAGCTTAGAGTCCCCACTGTAGCACGATCGGATGAATGGGTAAAGGGGACGGAAATGGTTGTGTACAGCCCTGAGGACAGCGTCTCGTCTGACTTGATTGAAGGCATTTTTGAAGTCAAGCTTTACTAGTGCCTTCTGGTCCGGGAGATCAACAATGTAAGCCCGCGCTGCATGTGCTGCAGCTTCACAACCTAGGGGAATCCCAAACCCGAGCTGATGAGGTTTCAGCAAGGTGGCTGCTTCCTGGCTGATAGATCTCACTGCAGCCTTAGCTACAAGGCGTCGGAG